>NC_056741.1:47747797-47961723 GCF_019279795.1 Protopterus annectens
GTCTGTCTACTGCTGTAGAGCATCATTATCTTAACATGAGGAGTCAGACAAAGCCTCAACAAGAAACTCAACTTCATGGTCCTTGTCTGATTCCTCTAGTAACCTAGTCAGAATGCTACCATGTCTGTCTATTGCAGTAGAGCATCATTATCTTAACATGAGGAGTCAGACAAAGCCTCACTGAGAAACTCAACTTCATGGTCCTTGTCTGATTCCTCTAGTAACCCAGTCAGAATGCTACCATGTCTGTCTATTGCTGTAGAGCATCATTATCTTAACATGAGGAGTCAGACAAAGCCTCACTGAGAAACTCAACTTCATGGTCCTTCTCTAATTCCTCCAGTAACCCAGTCAAAATGCTACCGTGTCTGTCTATTGCTGTAGAGCATCATTATCTTAACATGAGGAGTCAGACAAAGCCAAACCGAGAAACACAATTTCATGGTCCTTGTCTGATTCCTCTACTAACCCAGTCAGAATGCTACCGTGTCTGTCTACTGCTGTAGAGCATCATTATCTTAACATGAGGAGTCAGAGAAAGCCTCACTGAGAAACTCAACTTCATGGTCTTTCTCTGATTCCTACAGTAACCCAGTCAAAATGCTGCTGTGTCTGTCTATTGCTGTAGAGCTTCATCTTAACATGAAGAGTCAGACAAAGCTTCACTGAGAAACTCAACTTCATGGTCCTTCTCTGATTCCTGTAGTAACCCAGTCAAAATGCTACTGTGTCTGTCTATTGCAGTAGAGCATCATTAACTTAACATGAGGAGTCAGACAAAGCCTCACTGAGAAACTCAACTTCATGGTCCTTCTCTGATTCCTCTAGTATCCTAGTCAAAATGCTACCATGTCTGTCTATTGCTGTAGAGCGTCATTATCTTAACATGAGGAGTCAGACAAAGCCTCACTGAGAAACTCAACTTCATGGTCCTTATCTGATTCCTCTAGTAACCCAGTCAAAATACTACTGTGTCTGTCTATTGATGTAGAGCATTATTATCTTAACATGAGGAGTCAGACAAAGCCTCACTGAGAAACTCAACTTCATGGTCCTTGTCTGATTCCTCTAGTAACCTAGTCAGAATGCTACCATGTCTGTCTATTGCTGTAGAGCATCATTATCTTAACATGAGGAGTCAGACAAAGCCTCACTGAGAAACTCAACTTCATGGTCCTCCTTTAATTCCTCCAGTAACCCAGTCAAAATGCTACCGTGTCTGTCTATTGCTGTAGAGCATCATTTTCTAAACATGAGGAGTCAGATAAAGCCAAACCGAGAAACACAATTTCATGGTCCTTGTCTGATTCCTCTACTAACCCAGTCAGAATGCTACCGTGTCTGTCTACTGCTGTAGAGCATCATTATCTTAACATGAGGAGTCAGACAAAGCCTCACTGAGAAACTCAACTTCATGGTCTTTCTCTGATTCCTCCAGTAACCCAGTCAAAATGCTGCTGTGTCTGTCTATTGCTGTAGAGCTTCATCTTAACATGAGGAGTCAGACAGAGCCTCACTGAGAAACTCAACTTCATGGTCCTTGTCTGATTCCTCTGGTAACCCAGTCAAAATGCTACCGTGTCTGTCTACTACTGTAGAGCATCATTATCCTAAAATGAGGAGTCAGACAAAGCCTCACTGAGAAACTCAACTTCATGGTCCTTGTCTGATTCCTCTAGTAACCCATTCAGAAGGCTACCATGTCTGTTTTTTGCTGTAGAGCGTCATTATCTTAACATGAGTCAGACAAAGCCTCACTGAGAAACTCAACTTCATGGTCCTTCTCTGATTCCTCTAGTAACCCAGTCAAAATACTACTGTGTCTGTCTATTGATGTAGAGCATCATTATCTTAACATGAGGAGTCAGACAAAGCCTCACTGAGAAACTCAACTTCATGGTCCTTGTCTGATTCCTCTAGTAACCTAGTCAAAATGCTACCGTGTCTGTCTATTGCTGTAGAGCATCATTATCTTAACATGAGGAGTCAGACAAAGCCTCAACGAGAAATTCAAATTCATGGTCCTTGTCTGATTCCTCTAGTAACCCAGTCAGAATGCTACCATGTCTGTCTATTGCTGTAGAGCATCATTATCTTAACATGAGGAGTCAGACAAAGCCTCTCTGAGAAACTCAACTTCATGGTCCTTGTCTGATTCCTCTAGTAACCCAGTCAGAATGCTACCATGTCTGTCTATTGCTGTAGAGCATCTTTATCTTAACATGAGGAGTCAGACAAAGCCAAACCGAGAAACACAATTTCATGGTCCTTGTCTGATTCCTCTACTAACCCAGTCAGAATGCTACCGTGTCTGTCTACTGTTGTAGAGCATCATTATCTTAACATGAGGAGTCAGACAAAGCCTCACTGAGAAACTCAACTTCATGTTCCTTCTCTGATTCCTCCAGTAACCCAGTCAAAATGCTACCGTGTCTGTCTATTGCTGTAGAGCTTCATCTTAACATGAGGAGTCAGACAAAGCTTCACTGAGAAACTCAACTTCATGGTCCTTCTCTGATTCCCGTAGTAACCCAGTCAAAATTTTACTTTGTCTATTGCTGTAGAGCATCATTATCTTAACATGAGGAGTCAGACAAAGCCTCACTGAGAAACTCAACTTCATGGTCCTTCTCTGATTCCTCTAGTAACCTAGTCAGAATGCTACCATGTCTGTCTATTGCTGTAGAGCGTTGTTATCTTAACATGAGAAGTCAGACAAAGCCTCACTGAGAAACTCAACTTCATGGTCCTTCTCTGATTCCTCTAGTAACTCAGTCAAAATGCTACTGTGTCTGTCAATTGCTGTAGAGCGTCATTATCTTAACATGAGGAATCAGACAAAGCCTCACTGAGAAACTCAACTTCATGGTCCTTCTCCGATTCCTCCAGTAACCCAGTCAGAATGCTACCGTGTCTGTCTATTGCTGTAGAGCTTCATCTTAACATGAGGAGTCAGACAAAGCTTCACTGAGAAACTCAACTTCATGATCCTTGTCTGATTCCTGTAGTAACCCAGTCAAAATGCTACTGTGTCTGTCTATTGCTATAGAGCATCATTATCTTAACATGAGGAGTCAGAGAAAGCCTCACTGAGAAACTCAACTTCATGGTCCTTGTCTGGTTCCTCTTGTAACCCAGTCAGAATGCTACCGTGTCTGTCTATTGCTGCAGAGCATCACTATCTTAACATGAGGAGTCAGACAAAGCCTCACTGAGAAACTCAACTTCATGGTCTTTCTCTGATTCCTCTAGTAACCTAGTCAAAATGCTACCATGTCTGTCTATTGCTGTAGAGCATCATTATCTTAATATGAGGAGTCAGACAAAGCCTCACTGAGAAACTCAACTTCATGGTCCTTGTATGATCCTCTAGTAACCCAGTCAGAATGGTACCATGTCTGTCTACTGCTGTAGAACATCATTATCTTAACATGAGGAGTCAGACAAAGCCTCACTGAGAAACTCAACTTCATGGTCCTTCTCTGATTCCTGCAGTAACCCAATCAAAATGCTACCGTGTCTGTCTATTGCTGTAGAGCATCATTATCTTAACATGAGGAGTCAGACAAAGCCTCACTGAGAATGATTCCTCTAGTAACCCAGTCAAAATGCTACCATGTCTGTCTAAGAGCATCATTATCTTAACATGAGGAGTCAGACAAAGCCTCACTGAGAAACTCAACTTCATGGTCCTTGTCTGATTCCTCTTTATCTTAACATGAGGAGTCAGACAAAGCCTCACTGAGAAACTCAACTTCATGGTCCTTCTCTGATTCCTCTAGTAACCCAGTCAAAATACTACTGTGTCTGTCTATTGATGTAGAGCATCATTATCTTAACATGAGGAGTCAGACAAAGCCTCACCGAGAAACTCAACTTCATGGTCCTTGTCTGATTCCTCTTGTAACCTAGTCAAAATGCTACCATGTCTGTCTATTGCTGTAGAGCATCATTATCTTAACATGAGGAGTCAGACAAAGCCTCGAAACTCAACTTCATGGTCCTTAAAATGCTACCATGTCTGTCTATTGCTGTAGAGCATCATTATCTTAACATGAGGAGTCAGACAAAGCCTCACTGAGAAACTCAACTTCATGGTCCTTGTACCATGTCTGTCTACTGCTGTAGAACATCATTATCTTAACATGAGGAGTCAGACAAAGCCTCACTGAGAAACTCAACTTCATGGTCCTTCTCTGATTCCTGCAGTAACCCAATCAAAATGCTACCGTGTCTGTCTATTGCTGTAGAGCATCATTATCTTAACATGAGGAGTCAGACAAAGCCTCACTGAGAAACTCAACTTCATGGTCCTTGTCTGATTCCTCTGGTAACCCAGTCAAAATGCTACCATGTCTGTCTACTGCCGTAGAGCATCATTATCCTAAAATGAGGAGTCAGACAAAGCCTCACTGAGAAACTCAACTTCATGGTCCTTGTCTGATTCCTCTAGTAACCCATTCAGAATGCTACCATGTCTGTTTTTTGCTGTAGAGCGTCATTATCTTAACATGAGGAGTCAGACAAAGCCTCACTGAGAAACTCAACTTCATGGTCCTTGTCTGATTCCTCTAGTAACCCAGTCAGAATGCTACCATGTCTGTCTATTGCTGTAGAGCATCTTTATCTTAACATGAGGAGTCAGACAAAGCCAAACCGAGAAACACAATTTCATGGTCCATGTCTGATTCCTCTACTAACCCAGTCAGAATGCTACCGTGTCTGTCTACTGTTGTAGAGCATCATTATCTTAACATGAGGAGTCAGACAAAGCCTCACTGAGAAACTCAACTTCATGGTCCTTCTCTGATTCCTCCAGTAACCCAGTCAAAATGCTGCCATGTCTGTCTATTGCTGTAGAGCTTCATCTTAACATGTGGAGTCAGACAAAGCCTCACTGAGAAACTCAACTTCATGTTCCTTCTCTGATTCCTCTAGTAACCCAGTCAAAATGCTACCATGTCTGTCTATTGCTGTAGAGCTTCATCTTAACATGAGGAGTCAGACAAAGCTTCACTGAGAAACTCAACTTCATGGTCCTTCTCTGATTCCTGTAGTAACCCAGTCAAAATTTTACTTTGTCTGTCTATTGCTGTAGAGCATCATTATCTTAACATGAGGAGTCAGACAAAGCCTCACTGAGAAACTCAACTTCATGGTCCTTCTCTGATTCCTCTAGTAACCTAGACAAAATGCTACCATGTCTGTCTATTGCTGTAGAGCTTCATTATCTTAACATGAGGAGTCAGACAAAGCCTCACTGAGAAACTCAACTTCATGGTCCTTCTCTAATTCCTTCAGTAACCCAGTCAAAATGCTACCGTGTCTGTCTATTGCTGTAGAGCATCATTATCTTAACATGAGGAGTCAGACAAAGCCTCACCGAGAAACTCAACTTCATGGTCCTTGTATGATTCCTCTAGTAACCCAGTCAGAATGGTACCATGTCTGTCTACTGCTGTAGAGCATCAATGTTAAGTTGTCAATCTCGCCTTCATTCTTGCTTGATGGTTCGGAGCCGATCCTCGGCTCCGACTCGGCACTTGCTAAGCTCGAGAGTCACTTTTACCAGCTCGAGGCAGCCCCATATCCCATGATGCAAGGCGGTAAGTACCCAGATCTCGTTTGCTGCTTCGCTGATGAGGTCCTCCTTTTACCAGCTCCTGGTAAGTGAATTGTTACTTTACTATTTTAGCCTCTTTTTACAAAAAAACCTTAAATTATTAGTTTTAACTTAGTTTTAATCCATTTCTGACAGAAAATTTCCCTGTCTCCTCATAACTTTTAGTCAGACTTTCACCCATCCCATCCCCCCCCTGTTAGGGTGTGTGTGTGTGTCTGTTAGTGATACCTTTTTGGTATATTTAATTTAATTTCTTGGACTGGTGTGTGTGTGTGTGTGTGTTACACCATGTCTAAAGAAAGGGTCTCAGGCTTTAAGAAGTGTGACTCGAGCTGTCAGAAGATGTCTGTGACAGACGGTCACACTTCTTGCCTGTACTGTCTGGGGCCTCTTCACCTGCAGGACTCCTGTGCTATATGTCATTCTTTTAGCCAGAGAGTCCTGCAAGAAAGAAGAAATAAATTGATTTTGAGGGGCCTTCTTAAGCCGGAGGGCTCTCCGGCTAAGTCGGCCCCATCTAAGACTTCTAAGTCTTCCAAGGCCCAGGCTTCTGTGTCCAAGCCTGTGGCCTCGGCTCCGACTGGAGCCGATTCTGGGTTACCTAAACCTTCGGCACCGATGGCTATCGGTGCCGACTCTGGTTCGACCACTTTGGTGTCAGCTCCGATTGGTCCCGACCACCATGTGGCCCAGGCATCGGTGTCGGCTCCGATGTTCTTCGTTTTCCATTGCTGCAGTCCTTACTATTGGGTATAGTCCGCATCCAGTCGGCCCGAATACCAGAGTATAAGGCTGACGTCGGTCAAGGCGCATTAGACTGACGTCAGTACGTCAGGGTATTAATGCGCATGACCGGCGTCATATCCTCAGTCTTTTTTGCCGCGTGATCCGATGCAGAAGCAGTTTTGCGAGTGCAGGTTGGCGTTCTGAAATATTTCCGAAACCGGAGTTTCAGACCGAATCAGAGTTGGCTAAGTACCCCGTTGGGGAACATTTTGGTTTTTTCTTGCCTCAGTATTTAACCGGATGTCAGAAAAAGTGAATAACTGTATTTCTTGTGGGAAACAAATACCTCATAGGGATTACCATACATTATGTATACCTTGTTTAGGGCCTGAGCACGACGTTGTTGGTTGCCGCTCTTGTGCTAAGTTTAACAAACGCACTATTAAGAGGAGGTTAGACTGTGCCAGATTAGTGTTTGGGAAGCGTTGCAATTATAAAATGCCGTCGGATGCTCCGGCGCCCGCTTCCTCCAAGAAGCGCAAGGACAAAACAGCGAAGCCTAGGGTTGATGAACCGGCAGTCCCAGACGTCGGTTCTTTAGATGGCTCAGTGGAGCCAGAGGTTTTGCCAGGAGTTTCTATAGAGTCTCAGGCAGAAACTTTACTGTTACAGGATGTACCCTCTCAGGAGGTAGGCCAGGCTGAGGGGGCTTCTCAGGTAACTATTCTTCCCTCTCTTTCCAAAGTAGTTAGAGCCTCTCCTTCTGTTGCCAAAACTTCTTTTAGAGGTAGGCCAACTTCAGCTTCAGTAGGGGCTTCTCCTAGCCTTTCGGGTTCTGTACCTAAGAAACATATGCTTAAAATGGCAGAAGATTTGATTACTATGATTAGAGGTTCTATGGGCCCTCCTGATAAGAGGCCTAGAGTGGAACCAGAGTTTGACAGTTTTGAAGGTTCCGGGGCTTCTGAATCTTCTGCGGAAGATCTGCAGGAGTATCCTCATTATTCTGATTCTGATGTGGATGATGCCACTCCTTCGGCTTCTCCTCCTGAGGATTTTTCATTTTCAGAGACTCTGCATTCCATGAGGGAGCACTTTAAATGGGAAGGCCAGGATTACTCTGATTCCAGGAAGAGGCTTAGGGAATTCTTGTTTTTACCCCAGCATAGGCCCTTAGCTATACCTCCTGTGTTGAATGTGGTGGAAGATGTTTTTGCAGAGGCTTCCCTGAACCCTGATTCTTTGCCTCCTGCTCCTGTTAAACCTGATAGGTACTATAGGGTGCCCGAAGCTCATAAGTATTTGTTTAGGAGTCCTAGGGCGGACCCAGAAACTGTTTCTCAGGGGCCTAAAGGTGTTAAGGCCTCTGTGATTAAAAATCCTGTTCCCACTGACAAAGAGGCAAGGGCGTTAGATAGGTGGGGTAAGAAAGTGTATACTTCTTCCACTCTAGCCATGAGAGCTTTGAATTGTCAATTTCACATGCTGAAATATCAAAATTATCTCCTTTCACAATTGAAATCTAAGGTGGATGCTTTGGCGGAAGGTATTGATTGTAAAGACTTGCTGGATTTAGTTTATGTGTCTGAACAAGTGGGCAAGCATTCCTTGCAATGTGGTTTTGATGCTGTGCAGGCCTCCTCGAGGGTGGCTGCCACTAGTTCTGTTCTTCGCAGGCATGCCTGGTTGAGGGATCAAAATTTGGCTGAGCATGTTAAGACAAGGATTTTGGATGCTCCTTTACAGTCTGATGTGTTGTTTGGTTCACCTGTGGATGCAGTTTTAAAGAAAATGGAGGACAAAGCTAAGTCTATGCAAACTGTTAAAGATTTTTTGCAGGTACAGCCACCGAAGTTTAGTAGAAATTGGCCTGCTAAGGGGTGGACATATCCTGCTTATGATTCCCAGTCTAGGGGTAGGTCTAGACGTGGTAGGGGCAGGGCTCCAGGTTCTTTTAGGCCTAGAACAGGGAGTTCACCTGCTCAGACTTCTGGTGAGGGCAGGGGTCAGTCCTTTCGTAAACAGACCCAATGACCTGCCTTTTCTACTGCCAGTAGATTCTCGTCTGGCAGCTCCTTTGGAAGGACGACTATCTCTTTTCAAAGGAAATTGGGATTTAATTACTCGAGACAGATGGGTGTTGGACATCATTCTACCAGTCCCTGTGTCAGAAAGGGGCCTAGGATTTTATTCTCGCATGTTCCTAGTACCAGAGAAGGGGAACACATGGAGACTGCTTTTGGATTTATCTCTCCTCAACACTTATCTGGACATTCCCAAGTTCAAGATGTTGACGTTACAACAGCTTTTACCCCTGCTGGGCAAAGATCACTGGATGGTAACTTTAGATCTCAAGGAAGCTTACCTTCATGTGCATATCAGGCTATGTTACAGGAAATATCTGCGGTTTCAAGCTGGAGATTCTCATTATCAGTTCTCTGCATTGCCCTTTGGCTTATCTACTGCGCCCAGAATATTCACAAAGGTTCTGGCTCCAGTGATAGCTTACTTCAGGCTACAAGGACTTCAAATCTATCCTTATTTAGACGACTGCCTGATTCTGGCTCAAGAAAAGGAAGACCTTCTACAGCATCTGGAATATCTTATAGCAGTGCTAAGATGCCTAGGGTATTCTGTGAACGAAATAAAGTCCAGTCTAGTACCCTCTCACGACATGTGCTTTCTGGGTGTGAGACTGAATACAGCAGCCCAGATGGTCTTTTTAACCCCGGACAAACAAAAGAGTCTGTCACTTTACTTCCATCAACTATCTCATCCGTCCGTGCTGACTGCAGAGACAGTCCTTCAAGCATTAGGGTTCATGGCATCTTGTATTCTGGTGCTTCCCAATGCCAAACTGCATATGAGGAAGTTACAATGGTTTCTCAAAAATGTATGGACACAGCACTGCCAGACTTTAGACACTGTCATTCAAATAATACCTTGCCTTCAAAGAGTATTTTTGTGGTGGGCTCAGGAATGTCACCTAAACAAGGGACTCTCTGTGACCCGGCCAGAGGCGAGTCAGATTTTACCGACAGATGCCTCAGACATTGCTTGGGGAGCTCTTCTAAATGTAAAGTGGATACAAGACAAGTGGCCTGCCAGACTACAGCATCTACATATCAACATAAAGGAGGTGTTCGCAGTCCAGTTCGCATTGCTGGCTTTCAAGGAGTTACTTCTTCCAGGGCAGGTGTTGATTCTAACAGACAACACAACTGTCATGTGTTACTTCAACAAACAAGGGGGAACACATTCTTATCCTCTATGCAGGCATGCAATGATTTTATGGGAGACTGCGCTACGCTTGCACCTAACTCTTCAGGCAAGGTTTCTGCCAGGAGCACAGAACTCCTTAGCAGATGTGTTAAACAGACAAATCATGG
The DNA here is from genome assembly GCF_019279795.1 of Protopterus annectens. Lineage (NCBI taxonomy): Eukaryota > Metazoa > Chordata > Ceratodontiformes > Protopteridae > Protopterus > Protopterus annectens. The sequence continues at coordinate 47,757,536 of NC_056741.1, forward strand.
ATCCCCACAAGTGGAAACTGGATCTTCATGTATTTCAGAAATTGACAGTGTCATGGGGAACTCCAGACATAGATCTGTTCGCTTCTCCACTAAACCACCAGCTGCCACAGTTTTGCACAAAGGGGTTTCATCACACAGCTTGGAAAGTGGATGCTCTGTCTTTCAGTTGGACAAACCTTCATCTGTATACCTTTCCACCTCTGCCTCTTCTTCCAAAGGTACCGTTAAAAGTCAGACAGGACAGGCCAAGGATGATTTTGATAGCTCCAGATTGGCCTCGACAACACTGGTACCCTCTACTACGGAGTCTGGTAAAGAAGCCTCCATGGCCTTAACCTTTGATTCCACATCTGTTATCCCAGCAGGACGGTCATCTGCTCAATGTCAAGCTTCACTCTCTTCATCTGACAGCCTGGCATATTCTGTGTTGAAACACAGCAGGTCTCAACTTCCTCAAAAAGTTTAAATGTGATTATGGAAGCTAGAAGACCTAGTACAAGGAAAGTTTACGCAGCAAAATGGAAGAGATTTTTATTTTGGTGTGAAGCAAAGAATTTGGAGATTTCTGAGCCTAATTTGAGTATGGCTCTTCAATATCTTACTGAGTTACTGGACAAGGGTCTGTCCTTCTCTTCCATCAAGATTCATGCTGCAGCAATCTCAGCTCACTATGATTGTGACCCACCATTGTTTTCGCATCCTTTGTTCAAGCAGTTTCTTAGAGGGCTAAGAATATAAGACCCCAATAGAGCTCCTACTCCTGCTTGGGATCTCAATTTTGTGTTGGAAAAACTTACTCTACAACCTTTTGAGCCTGCGGCTACTGCTGAATTGAAATATTTGTCATGGAAGACTGCTTTATTGTTGGCTATTACTTCTGCAAGAAGGGTGTCTGAGTTGCAGGCCCTTATGGCAGTCGAGCCCTTTTTGATTTTCCATAAGGATAGGGTATCATTACGTACTAATCCTTCCTTTATGCCTAAGGTGGTTTCTAGTGTGGCTTTAAACCAAACTATTCATTTGCCTACCTTTTATGCAGACCCCCAAAATAAGGGGAAAAGATTTTGCATACTTTAGATGTACACAGGCAATTGCATTATTACTTAAGCAGGACTAAGGATTTTAGGCAGTCTCAGCAGTTGTTTGTTTCTTTTGCTTTGAATTCGCAGGGCAAGCCTGTGTCAAAACAAACTATTTCTAGGTGGATTGGCTTTTGCATTGCATTTTGTTATTCCCATCATGGCAAGGAGGTTCCAGCTGGGATTAGGCCTCATTCCACTAGGGCTACTGCCACTTCAACAGCATTTCTACGGGGTGGCAACTAAGGATATTTTGGAAGCAGCTACTTGGAGTTCAGTGCATACTTTCTCTAAGCATTATCACCTTCCTATCTACTCTAAGTCTAGGGCTGGTTTTGCCACAGCTGTTTTGCAAGGCATGTTGTCAGCTCCTGCTTCTTTATGATTTGCCAGCCTCCCTTACCTCTGCTTTGGGATTCTACCCAATAGTAAGGACTGCAGCAATGGAAAACGAAGAACATAGTACAGTTTTGTACCTACCATAAATGTAGATGTTCGAGGATTCCATTGCTGCAGTCCAATCCTCCCTCCTTCCCCTCTGTGTTTAGGGGTGGTTGTGTAGGTGATTTACCTGCTTATATTTTTGTATATATTCTTCATGTTTTGGTGCAGGTGTTTTGGGCCTTGTCTTTTTAGGGTCTTCTGACATCTGGGGCAAGAAAAGACTGAGGATATGACGCCGGTCATGCGCATTAATACCCTGACGTACTGACGTCAGTCTAATGCGCCTTGACCGACGTCAGCCTTATACTCTGGTATTCGGGCCGACTGGATGCGGACTATACCCAATAGTAAGGACTGCAGCAATGGAATCCTCGAACATCTACATTTATGGTAGGTACAAAACTGTACTTTCGGCTCCGACACCCTTACATTTATGGCCGTATCGGCTCCGGCTGGAGCCGATGCATCGAAGCTACCTGTCGGTGCCGATAAGTTGCCGGCTCTGACAGTTTCAGTAGTTTCATCGGCTCCGATGGTTCCTTCAAGGAAGAGGTCTAGGTCCCCTTCCTTGGAGCCGATACTTTCGGCTCTGGCTTTGCCTCTCCTCTCGGAGCGGAGCCATCGGAGCCGATCTTCAAGGTCATCCAGGCTTTCTGACCATGATTTGGAGAGAGTGGTCAGTAGATTACTAAAGTCACAGGCACTGGCCCAAATGCTACATAGTCCGTCTCAGCAGACGACTATTAGTCCACACCCCATTGCAGTTCCTCCTTGACTCTACCTCAGAGTTTGGAGTTGGAGTCTTCGGGAATGGTTTCTGCTATGGCTGAGGGACAGATACCCCCTTCTGCTCCTTCAGCCTCTACTCTTATCTCCTCTTGAGACCTTCCTTAGAGGGATTGGTGGCGGGCTTCCCTGGTCTCCTCCGAGGGGGTGAGTGGCATCGGACCCTTGTCCGAGCCCACTCTTCCCCTTGGAGCCTCGGCCTTGGTGAGCTCGGCTCCGACATCTGCCTCGGAGCCTTCCTTTTCGGTGGGTCCTGGAGTTCCTAGTTCTTTGGAGCGGCTTCTCTGGGCCCTTCCTGGGAGGGGCCTTGAGGTAATGAAGAGTGTGCTGGCCACTGGTCTCAGCCAGCAGTCTATTCCCTTAGCTCCTCCCTCTATGGTGCCTGTTGACATCTCTGCCACTTCTCTTGCTCCAGGACCCAGAGATCCTCCGCCTCAGGTTTCCCCACTGGGAATATCCCCCTCTTCCGAGGATTCTCCTGATTTGTCGGGGATCCTCCATGGAAGAGGACTTGTAAGAGGAAACACGTAGACTCCCAGGTCTATCACTTCAGATACTGACTTAGATGAGTCAGAGGGATCCCCAAGATCCCCTCTGAGGATGTCTCCTTCTCAGACATCCTAGAACTCCTTAGACAGAGGGGAAACTGGCCCACCAATAATCCCTCTGAGGATGATTCAGTATACCTGGAGGCGTTTGGATCTCGGCCCTCCACCTCCTGGGTGTCTCCGCCTTCGACCCCTTATGCAGGTTATTGCTCGAAAGGCATGGACTGCTCCTGACTCTGTAGAGCCTGTCCCTAGGAGGCCTTCTAAATTTATTACTGCCCCGTCGGACAAGCAATTCCTTACAAAAGGTGTCCCCGCTGATGCCATGGTGGTGGCGGCTGCCACCAAGAAGAAACTTGCAGATCCTTCCATACCTGTCCATCATCCTAATAAGGACTCTAGGACCATGGATAGATATGGTAAGCGGATGTTTTCTTCAGCGACCTTTGCTATGTGTTCGCTGAACTATCTTTGTCACTTCACCAGACTCCAAAGGGATATCCTTAAGGAGCTAGGTGAAGTTGTGCAGGATCCTACAGCTGCGGGGGCTCAGGAAAAAATTGCTTCGCAGCTAGGAACCCTTAACTCCATTGCAAACTCCTCCATGCGGCTTATATCATATGCTGCTGATGGAGCGAGTAGGGCCGCAGGTACAGGTGTGGCTCTTAAATGCCAAGCCTGGATGCGGCTATGTAATTTTGCAGATCCCTTTAAGGCGTCCTTCACAAACTCTCCCTTTGATGGGTCAGCTTTGTTTGGCCCACAAGTGAAGGAAACGTTGACCAGGTGTGAGCAGGACGGCAAAACTCTTTCTGCCATAGGAGTCCGTTTTTCCACCCCTTCTAGACCTTATCCCAAAGGACAGAAGGGTGGCAAAATGTGGTTCCGCAAATCCCAAGGAGTCACACCGGATTCACGTGGTCAGTTTACCCCTAGAGGCAGAGGGGGTAACAACAACAGATGCCGCTCTAGAGGCAGAGGGAGTCCACAAAACCAGGGAAACAGAGAGTCTCTCTCTGACAAGCCCTTTCAGCATCCCTGAGATGTTGCCCGGCTGTCCCTCCTTGGAGGCAGTCGGGAAGACTATCACTGTACCCAGAAGCCTGGCGTTCTCTCACTCAAGACAGATGGGTACAGTCGATCATATCCGAGGGTTACAAAATTCCTTTCGAGGAAAGTCCTTTCTATCCCTCAAATTCCCTTCCAGATGTACCACCGGTCTAAGGGAAATTGCAGAGTTGGAAGTCTCAAAACTACTGCAAAAGAGCCATTCAGCCAGTTACAACAGACCATTCAGAGCCGGAATCTACTCAAGGTTCTTTTGGTCCCCAAAAGACGGAGACTGGAGACCAATATTGGATCTCAGCAGACTCAACAAGTCTGTGAGGAAGACAAGATTCCGAATGGTCACTCTTCAGTCGATTCTGCCCTTCTTGCAGAAGGACAACTGGATGTGCTCAATAGATCTTCAGGATCGTGCTATCACATAAAATTCACAGGCGCTCAGGAGATTTCTCCGCTTTCGGCTGCGGTCCAGTCATTTTCAGTTCAGAGCCCTGCCCTTTGGTCTCACCACAGCCCCCAGAGTGTTCACCAAATGCATGGCAGTGGTCACGGCTCACCTGAGGCGTCAAGGATTCCAGGTGTTTCCGTATCTCGACGACTGGCTCCTGTCAGCCACCACCAGGCATCAGCTTGTTCAAGCCAGGGATTACACAATAAATCTTTGTTCTCATTTGGGCATCGCGATCAACTTCGAAAGTCATCCGTATTGCGCTGCCAGTCTATTACTTTCATAGGCAAACTTAAACACTGTTCGGATGTCAGCTACCCTTACAGACCAAAGAGTTTCAGACATTCAAAGTCATGTCAGGATCATTCTAGCCAACAAGAAAGTACAGGCCAGAATGGTTCTAAAGGTATTAGGTCTCATCGCTGCGGCCATAACTCTTCTTCCTGGCTCGCTTCTACATGCGCCTTCTTCAGTGGATGTTGTTCACTCAGTGGTCTTACCAACAACTTCCAATGCGTCACCAAATTCTGGTGACACAGATTTGCAAAATCATCTTGCTTGGTGGATCACTTCTCCCCAGATTCACCAAGGCAGACACTTTGTACCCCCATCCCGGTAGCCACTGTCACCACGGATGCCTCCCTGATCGGGTGGGGGGGGCATTATCAGGGCAGGATGGTTCATGGGACGTGGCAACCATTCGAGTACCACCTGCACATAAATGTCCTAGAGATGAGAGCAGTGCTTTTAACGTTGCAAGCCCTCAACGACTCTCTTCCTGTAGGGACAATTGCAGTCCACACAGACAACATGTCTGTAGTTTGGTATATCAACAAACAGGGCGGAACCAAGTCCTACCCCTTGTGTCGAGAAGCTCAGACTGTGGCAATGGGCGATCTCCTCTCATCGGTTTCTGGTAGCAACGCACATCCCTGGGAAAACCAACATTTTAGCGGACAGATTGAGCAGAGCTATTCTCATGCCTCATGAGTGGTCTCTCAAGCAATCTATAGTGGAGGAGATTTTTCTGCAATGGGGTCGCCCATGTTGCAATCTTTTTGCTACTCCCCAAAACAGCAAATGCCCAGACTTCTTCTCTCTCTTCCCTCTGTCAGGCCATCCCCCCAGAGACGCTCTGACCCAGGATTGGCCCCAGGGACTTCTTTATGCCTTTCCTCCTTTTCCTCTGATCCCTCAGGTTATCCAGAAAGCTACCGTTTTGAGAGCCAAAATGATTCTCATTGCTCCTTATTGGCCTCGACAAATTTGGTTTCCGTTCCTCCATCGTCACCTTTTGGTGCAGCCGTGGCATCTGGACCCAGTGCCAGATCTTCTGGTTCACCAATCCGGTCAGCTGCACCGGTCTATCCCTTCTCTCAACCTCTCAGCATGGTTGCTCCACTTCCTTCCTTAGCCAGGCTTCCTTTGATCTCTAACCCTGTTAGAGACATCATAGTAGCTTCTTTAAAATCCTCTACCAGGAGGATTTATACAAACAAATGGAAACGTTTCTCTTATTGGGCTAAAGCCAAGAATATTGATCCCTTCACTGCCCCAGTTCAGGCAGTTTTGGACTTCTTAGCGGAGATTTTTCATGCAGGCTCCTCTTCTTCCACAGTTAGAGTTCAATTGGCTGCTATCTCGAACTTTCATGTCGGGATCGCAGATCACAATATTATGTCCCATAGGCTTTGTAAAGCCTTCTTGAAAGGAATTTTCCTGCTAAAGCCTCCAATCAGGAATCCTCCTCCTCAATGGGATCTAAATTTAGTGCTGACATCCTTGATTCTTCCCCTTGAGCCAGCTGTTTCTTGCTCCTAAAATTTCTTTCTTGGAAAACATTATTCCTAGTAGCTATTACATCGGCCAGGAGGGTGTCTGAACTTCATGCTCTATCGGTTCGACCCCCCTATTTGGTCTTTCACAAGGACAGAGTATCATTGAGAACTAATCCGACCTTTTTGCCTAAGGTCGCCTCAAAACTAATTTGAATCAATCCATTGATCTCCTGTATTTTTCCAAACTATTCAAACAGATCGAACAAAAATTACATTATCTTGATGTCCACCACCAACTCAGATATTATTTGGACAGAACTAAACAATTTAGGAAATCCGATCAACTCTTTGTTTCCTATGCGGATAACAGGAAAGGCCTTCCTGTCTCTAAAGTGACTTTATCTAGATGGCTTTCTTCTGTCATCTCTGAAATTTATCTGCTCAGGGGAAAACAGCTGTGCTCAAAACCTAAAGCACATTCAACTAGGAGCTTAGCTACTTCTACAGCCTTTCAAGCTAGACTTCCTTTAGACACTATTTGTGCAGCGGCCACTTGGGCCACTCCTCATACTTTTGTTTCCCATTACAAATTGGACTTGGCCTCCAGGGACAGAGCCAGTTTTGGCTCTACAGTCCTCAAGAGTCTGTTCCATTGAGCCACCCAGGATAGAGGTGCTACGGACGGTCCCATCAAGCAAGAATGAAGGCGAGATTGACAACTTAACATTAAGAAGTTATGTACCTACCATAACGTTCCATGTTAGTTGTCTTCTCGCCTTCTTTCTTGCGACCCTCCCTCCTTCCCCCAGGCCTGGACAGACCTTTCTACAAGAGATTATTATGCTGAAGACCATTCAGAGCTGGTCCTTCTTTCATCCTGTAGGCTTTCTTTCTTCCTTTGGGAAGTATTTATGCTTGGTGCTATTGCCCTTTGTCATCAAACGAGATCTGGGTACTTACCGCCTTGCATCATGGGATATGGGGCTGCCTCGAGCTGCTAAAAGTGACTCTCGAGCTTAGCAAGTGCCGAGTCGGAGCCGAGGATCGGCTCCGAACCATCAAGCAAGAAAGAAGGCGAGAGAAGACAACTAACATGGAACGTTATGGTAGGTACATAACTTCTTATTATCTTAACTTGAGGAGTCAGACAAAGCCTCACTGAGAAACTCAACTTCATGGTCCTTCTCTGATTCCTCTAGTAACCCAGTCAGAATGCTACCATGTCTGTCTATTGCTGTAGAGCGTTGTTATCTTAACATGAGAAGTCAGACAAAGCCTCACTGAGAAACTCAACTTCATGGTCCTTGTCCGATTCCTGTAGTAACCCAGTCAAAATGCTACTGTGTCTGTCTATTGCTGTAGAGCATCATTATCTTAACATGAGGAGTCAGTCAAAGCCTCACTGAGAAACTTAACTTCATGGTCCTTCTCTGATTCCTCTAGTAACCTAGTCAAAATGCTACCATGTCTGTCTATTGCTGTAGAGCATCATTATCTTAACATGAGGAGTCAGACAAAGCCTCACTGAGAAACTCAACTTCATGGTCCTTGTATGATTCCTCTAGTAACCCAGTCAGAATGGTACCATGTCTGTCTACTGCTGTAGAGCATCATTATCTCAACATGAGGAGTCAGACAAAGCCTCACTGAGAAACTCAACTTCATGGTCCTTCTCTGATTCCTGCAGTAACCCAATCAAAATGCTACCGTGTCTGTCTATTGCTGTAGAGCATCATTATCTTAACATGAGGAGTCAGACAAAGCCTCACTGAGAAACTCAACTTCATGGTCCTTGTCTGATTCCTCTGGTAACCCAGTCAAAATGCTACCGTGTCTGTCTAATGCTGTAGAGCATCATTATCCTAAAATGAGGAGTCAGACAAAGCCTCACTGAGAAACTCAACTTCATGGTCCTTGTCTGATTCCTCTAGTAACCCATTCAGAATGCTACCATGTCTGTTTTTTGCTGTAGAGCGTCATTATCTTAACATGAGGAGTCAGACAAAGCCTTACTGAGAAACTCAACTTCATGGTCCTTCTCTGATTCCTCTAGTAACCCAGTCAAACTACTACTGTGTCTGTCTATTGATGTAGAGCATCATTATCTTAAAATGAGGAGTCAGACAAAGCCTCACTGAGAAACTCAACTTCATGGTCCTTGTCTGATTCCTCTAGTAACCTAGTCAAAATGCTACCATGTCTGTCTATTGCTGTAGAGCATCATTATCTTAACATGAGGAGTCAGACAAAGCCTCAACGAGAAACTCAACTTCATGGTCCTTGTCTGATTCCTCTAGTAACCCAGTCAGAATGCTACCATGTCTGTCTATTGCTGTAGAGCATCATTATCTTAACATGAGTAGTCAGACAAAGCCTCACTGAGAAACTCAACTTCATGGTCATTCTCTGATTCCTCCAGTAACCCAGTCAAAATGCTGCCGTGTCTGTCTATTGCTGTAGAGCTTCATCTTAACATGTGGAGTCAGACAAAGCCTCACTGAGAAACTCAACTTCATGTTTCTTATCTGATTCCTCTAGTAACCCAGTCAAAATGCTACCGTGTCTGTCTATTGCTGTAGAGCTTCATCTTAACATGAGGAGTCAGACAAAGCTTCACTGAGAAACTCAACTTCATGGTCCTTCTCTGATTCCTGTAGTAACCCAGTCAAATTTTTACTTTGTCTGTCTATTGCTGTTGAGCATCATTATCTTAACATGAGGAGTCAGACAAAGCCTCACTGAGAAACTCAACTTCATGGTCCTTCTCTGATTCCTCTAGTAACCTAGACAAAATGCTACCATGTCTGTCTATTGCTGTAGGGCTTCATTATCTTAACATGAGGAGTCAGACAAAGCCTCGCTGAGAAACTCAACTTCATGGTCCTTCTCTAATTCCTTCAGTAACCCAGTCAAAATGCTACCGTGTCTGTCTATTGCTGTAGAGCATCATTATCTTAACATGAGGAGTCAGACAAAGTCTCACCGAGAAACTCAACTTCATGTTCCTTGTATGATTCCTCTAGTAACCCATTCAGAATGGTACCATGTCTGTCTACTGCTGTAGAGCATCATTATCTTAACATGAGGAGTCAGAGAAAGCCTCACTGAGAAACTCAACTTCATGGTCCTTGTCTGATTCCTCTTGTAACCCAGTCAGAATGCTACCGTGTCTGTCTATTGCTGCAGAGCATCACTATCTTAACATGAGGAGTCAGACAAAGCCTCACTGAGAAAGTCAACTTCATGGTCCTTCTCTGATTCCTCCAGTAACCCAGTCAGAATGCTACCGTGTCTGTCTATTGCTGTAGAGCTTCATCTTAACATGAGGAGTCAGACAAAGCTTCACTGAGAAACTCAACTTCATGGTCCTTGTCTGATTCCTGTAGTAACCCAGTCAAAATGCTACTGTGTCTGTCTATTGCTGTAGAGCATCATTATCTTAACATAAGGAGTCAGTCAAAGCCTCACTGAGAAACTCAACTTCATGGTCCTTCTCTAATTCCTCTAGTAACCTAGTCAAAATGCTACCATGTCTGTCTATTGCTGTAGAGATTCATTTTCTTAACATGAGGAGTCAGACAAAGCCTCACAGAGAAACTCAACTTCATGGTCCTTGTATGATTCCTCTAGTAACCCAGTCAGAATGGTACCATGTCTGTCTATTGCTGTAGAGCGTCATTATCTTAACATGAGGAGTCAGACAAACCCTCACTGAGAAACTCAACTTCATGGTCCTTCTCTGATTCCTCTAGTAACCCAGTCATAATGCTACCATGTCTGTCTATTGCTGTAGAGCGTCATTATCTTAACATGAGGAGTCAGACAAACCCTCACTGAGAAACTCAACTTCATGGTCCTTCTCTGATTCCTCTAGTAACCCAGTCATAATGCTACCATGTCTGTCTATTGCTGTAGAGCGTCATTATCTTAACATGAGGAGTCAGACAAAGCCTCACTGAGAAACTCAACTTCATGGTCCTTCTCTGATTCCTCTAGTAACCCAGTCATAATGCTACCATGTCTGTCTATTGCTGTAGAGCGTCATTATCTTAACATGAGGAGTCAGACAAACCCTCACTGAGAAACTCAACTTCATGGTCCTTCTCTGATTCCTCTAGTAACCCAGTCAAAATGCTACTGTATCTGTCTATTGCTGTAGAGCATCATTATCTTAACATGAGGAGTCAGACAAAGCCTCACTGAGAAACTCAACTTCATGGTCCTTGTATGATTCCTCCAGTAACCCAGTCAGAATGCTACTGTGTCTATCTAATGCTGTAGAGCGTCATTATCTTAACATGAGGAGTCAGACAAAGCCTCACTGAGAAACTCAACTTCATTGTCCTTGTCTGATTCCTCTAGTAACCAGGTCAGAATGCTACCATGTCTGTCTATTGCTGTAGAGCGTCATTATCTTAACATAAGGAGTCAGACAAAGCCTCACTGAGAAACTCAACTTCATGGTCCTTGCTGATTCCACTAGTAACCCAGTCAGAATGCTACCGTGTCTGTCTGTTGCTGCAGAGCATCATTATCTTAACATGAGGAGTCAGACAAAGCCTCACTGAGAAACTCAACTTCATGGTCCTTCCCTAATTCCTCCAGTAACCCAGTCAAAATGCTACCGTGTGTGTCTATTGCTGTAGAGCATCATTATCTTAACATGAGGAGTCAGACAAAGCCTCACTGAGAAACTCAACTTCATGGTCCTTGTCTGATTCCTCTAGTAACCCAGTCAGAATGCTACCATGTCTGTCTATTGCTGTAGAGCGTCATTATCTTAACATGAGGAGTCAGACAAAGCCTCACTGAGAAACTCAACTTCATGGTCTTTCTCTGATTCCTCCAGTAACCCAGTCAAAATGCTGCTGTGTCTGTCTGTTGCTGTAGAGCTTCATCTTAACATGAGGAGTCAGACAGAGCCTCACTGAGAAACTCAACGTCATGGTCCTTCCCTGATTCCTCTAGTAACACAGTCAAAATGCTACCGTTTCTGTCTATTGCTGTAGAGCTTCATCTTAACATGAGGAGTCAGACAGAGCCTCACTGAGAAACTCAACTTCATGGTCCTTCTCTGATTCCTCTAGTAACCTTGTCAAAATTCTACCATGTTTGTCTATTGCTGTAGAGCGTCATTATCTTAACATGAGGAGTCAGAAAAAGCCTCACTGAGAAACTCAACTTCATGGTCCTTCTCTAATTCCTCCAGTAACCCAGTCAAAATGCTACCGTGTATGTCTATTGCTGTAGAGCATAATTATCTTAACATGAGGAGTCAGACAAAGCCAAACCGAGAAACACAATTTCATGGTCCTTGTCTGATTCCACTACTAACCCAGTCAGAACTGTGTCTGTCTACTGCTGTAGAGCATCATTATCTTAACATGAGGAGTCAGACAAAGCCTCACTGAGAAACTCAACTTCATGGTCCTTGCTGACTCCACTAGTAACTCAGTCAGAATGCTACCGTGTCTGTCTTTTGCTGCAGAGCATCATTATCTTAACATGAGGAGTCAGACAAAGCCTCACTGAGAAACTCAACTTCATGGTCCTTCTCTGATTCCTCTAGTAACCTAGTCAAAATGCTACCATGTCTGTCTATTGCTGTAGAGCATCATTATCTTAACATGAGGAGTCAGACAAAGCCTCACTGAGAAACTCAACTTCATGGTCCTTGTATGATTCCTCTAGTAACCCAGTCAGAATGGTACCATGTCTGTCTACTGCTGTAGAGCATCATTATCTTAACATGAGGAGTCAGACAAAGCCTCACTGAGGAACTCAACTTCATGGTCCTTCTCTGATTCCTGCAGTAACCCAATCAAAATGCTACCGTGTCTGTTTATTGCTGTAGAGCATCATTATCTTAACATGAGGAGTCAGACAAAGCCTCACTGAGAAACTCAACTTCATGGTCCTTGTCTGATTCCTCTGGTAACCCAGTCAAAATGCTACCGTGTCTGTCTACTGCTGTAGAGCATCATTATCTTAACATGAGGAGTCAGACAAAGCCTCAACGAGAAACTCAACTTCATGGTCCTTGTCTGATTCCTCTAGTAACCCAGTCAGAATGCTACCATGTCTGTCTATTGCTGTAGGTCATCATTATCTTAACATGAGGAGTCAGACAAAGCCTCTCTGAGAAACTCAACTTCATGGTCCTTGTCTGATTCCTCTAGTAACCCAGTCAGAATGCTACCATGTCTGTCTATTGCTGTAGAGCATCTTTATCTTAACATGAGGAGTCAGACAAAGCCAAACCGAGAAACACAATTTCATGGTCCTTGTCTGATTCCTCTACTAACCCAGTCAGAATGCTACCGTGTCTGTCTACTGTTGTAGAGCATCATTATCTTAACATGAGGAGTCAGACAAAGCCTCACTGAGAAACTCAACTTCATGGTCCTTCTCTGATTCCTCCAGTAACCCAGTCAAAATGCTGCCGTGTCTGTCTATTGCTGTAGAGCTTCATCTTAACATGTGGAGTCAGACAAAGCCTCACTGAGAAACTCAACTTCATGTTCCTTCTCTGATTCCTCTAGTAACCCAGTCAAAATGCTACCGTGTCTGTCTATTGCTGTAGAGCTTCATCTTAACATGAGGAGTCAGACAAAGCTTCACTGAGAAACTCAACTTCTTGGTCCTTCTCTGATTCCTGTAGTAACCCAGTCAAAAATTTACTTTGTCTGTCTATTGCTGTAGAGCATCATTATCTTAACATGAGGAGTCAGACAAAGCCTCACTGAGAAACTCAACTTCATGGTCCTTCTCTGATTCCTCTAGTAACCTAGACAAAATGCTACCATGTCTGTCTATTGCTGTAGAGCTTCATTATCTTAACATGAGGAGTCAGACAAAGCCTCACCGAGAAACTCAACTTCATGGTCCTTGTATGATTCCTCTAGTAACCCAGTCAGAATGGTACCATTTCTGTCTACTGCTGTAGAGCATCATTATCTTAACATGAGGAGTCAGACAAAGCCTCACTGAGAAACTCAACTTCATGGTCCTTCTCTGATTCCTCTAGTAACCCAGTCAGAATGCTACCATGTCTGTCTATTGCTGTAGAGCGTTGTTATCCTAACATGAGAAGTCAGACAAAGCCTCACTGAGAAACTCAACTTCATGGTCCTTCTCTGATTCCTCTAGTAACTCAGTCAAAATGCTACTGTGTCTGTCTATTGCTGTAGAGCGTCATTATCTTAACATGAGGAATCAGACAAAGCCTCACTGAGAAACTCAACTTCATGGTCCTTCTCTGATTCCTCCAGTAACCCAGTCAAAATGCTGCCATGTCTGTCTATTGCTGTAGAGCATCATTATCTTAACATGAGGAGTCAGAGAAAGCCTCACTGAGAAACTCAACTTCATGGTCCTTGTCTGATTCCTCTTGTAACCCAGTCAGAATGCTACCGTGTCTGTCTATTGCTGCAGAGCATCACTATCTTAACATGAGGAGTCAGACAAAGCCTCACTGAGAAACTCAACTTCATGGTCCTTCTCTGATTCCTCTAGTAACCCAGTCAGAATGCTACCATGTCTGTCTATTGCTGTAGAGCGTCATTATCTTAACATGAGGAGTCAGACAAACCCTCACTGAGAAACTAAACTTCATGGTCCTTCTCTGATTCCTCTAGTAACCTAGTCAAAATGCTACTGTGTCTGTCTATTGCTGTAGAGCATCATTATCTTAACATGAGGAGTCAGACAAAGCCTCACTGAGAAACTCAACTTCATGGTCCTTGTCTGATTCCTCCAGTAACCCAGTCAGAATGCTACCGTGTCTATCTAATGCTGTAGAGCGTCATTATCTTAACATGAGGAGTCAGACAAAGCCTCACTGAGAAACTCAACTTCATGGTCCTTGTCTGATTCCTCTAGTAACCCAGTCAGAATGCTACCATGTCTGTCTATTGCTGTAGAGCGTCATTATCTTAACATGAGGAGTCAGACAAAGCCTCACTGAGAAACTCAACTTCATGGTCCTTGCTGATTCCACTAGTAACCCAGTCAGAATGCTACCATGTCTGTCTGTTGCTACAGAGCATCATTATCTTAACATGAGGAGTCAGACAAAGCCTCACTGAGAAACTCCACTTCATGGTCCTTCCCTAATTCCTCCAGTAACCCAGTCAAAATGCTACCGTGTGTTTCTATTGCTGTAGAGCATCATTATCTTAACATGAGGAGTCAGACAAAGCCTCACTGAGAAACTCAACTTCATGGTCCTTGTCTGATTCCTCTAGTAACCCAGTCAAAATGCTACAGTGTCTGTCTATTGCTGTAGAGCATCATTATCCTAACATGAGGAGTCAGACAAAGCCTCACTGAGAAACTCAACTTCATGGTCCTTGTCTGATTCCTCTAGTAACCCAGTCAGAATGCTACCATGTCTGTCTATTGCTGTAGAGCGTCATTATCTTAACATGAGGAGTCAGACAAAGCCTCACTGAGAAACTCAACTTCATGGTCCTTCTCTGATTCCTCTAGTAACCCAGTCAAAATACTACTGTGTCTGTCTATTGATGTAGAGCATCATTATCTTAACATGAGGAGTCAGACAAAGCCTCACTGAGAAACTCAACTTCATGGTCCTTGTCTGATTCCTCTAGTAACCTAGTCAAAATGCTACCGTGTCTGTCTACTGCTGTAGAGCATCATTATCTTAACATGAGGAGTCAGACAAAGCCTCAACGAGAAACTCAACTTCATGGTCCTTGTCTGATTCCTATAGTAACCTAGTCAGAATGCTACCATGTCTGTCTATTGCAGTAGAGCATCATTATCTTAACATGAGGAGTCAGACAAAGCCTCACTGAGAAACTCAACTTCATGGTCTTTCTCTGATTCCTCCAGTAACCCAGTCAAAATGCTGCTGTGTCTGTCTATTGCTGTAGAGCTTCATCTTAACATGAGGAGTCAGACAAAGCCTCACTGAGAAACTCAACTTCATGGTCCTTATCTGATTCCTATAGTAACCTAGTCAAAATGCTACTGTGTCTGTCTACTGCTGTAGAGCATCATTATCTTAACATGAGGAGTCAGACAAAGCCTCAACGAGAAACTCAACTTCATGGTCCTTGTCTGATTCCTCTAGTAACCCAGTCAGAATGCTACCATGTCTGTATATTGCTGTAGAGCATCATTATCTTAACATGAGGAGTCAGACAAAGCCTCACTGAGAAACTCAACTTCATGGCCCTTGTCTGATTCCTCTAGTAACCCAGTCAGAATGCTACCATGTCTGTCTATTGCTGTAGAGCATCATTATTTTAACATGAGGAGTCAGACAAATCCTCACTGAGAAACTCAACTTCATGGGCCTCCTCTAATTCCTCCAGTAACCCAGTCAAAATGCTACCATGTCTGTCTATTGCTGTAGAGCATCATTATCTAAACATGAGGAGTCAGACAAAGCCAAACAGAGAAACACAATTTCATGGTCCTTGTCTGATTCCTCTACTAACCCAGTCAGAATGCTACCGTGTCTGTCTACTGCTGTAGAGCATCATTATCTTAACATGAGGAGTCAGACAAAGCCTCACTGAGAAACTCAACTTCATGGTCTTTCTCTGATTCCTCCAGTAACCCAGTCAAAATGCTGCTGTGTCTGTCTATTGCTGTAGAGCTTCATCTTAACATGAGGAGTCAGACAGAGCCTCACTGAGAAACTCAACGTCATGGTCCTTCCCTGATTCCTCTAGTAACACAGTCAGAATGCTACCATTTCTGTCTATTGCTGTAGAGCTTCATCTTAACATGAGGAGTCAGGCAAAGCTTCACTGAGAAACTCAACTTCATGGTCCTTCTCTGATTCCTGTAGTAACCCAGTCAAAATGCTACTGTGTCTGTCTATTGCTGTAGAGCATCATTATCTTAACATGAGGAGTCAGACAAAGCCTCACTGAGAAACTCAACTTCATGGTCCTTTTCTGATTCCTCTAGTAACCTTGTCAAAATGCTACCATGTCTGTCTATTGCTGTAGAGCGTCATTATCTTAACATGAGGAGTCAGACAAAGCCTCACTGAGAAACTCAACTTCATGGTCCTTGCTGACTCCACTAGTAACTCAGTCAGAATGCTACCAAGTCTGTCTTTTGCTGCAGAGCATCATTATCTTAACATAAGGAGTCAGACAAAGCCTCACTGAGAAACTCAACTTCATGGTCCTTCTCTGATTCCTCTAGTAACCTAGTCAAAATGCTACCATGTCTGTCTATTGCTGTAGAGCATCATTATCTTAACATGAGGAGTCAGGCAAAGCCTCACTGAGAAACTCAACTTCATGGTCCTTGTATGATTCCTCTAGTAACCTAGTCAAAATGCTACCGTGTCTGTCTATTGCTGTAGAGCATCATTATCTTAACATGAGGAGTCAGACAAAGCGTCAACGAGAAACTCAACTTCATGGTCCTTGTCTGATTCCTCTAGTAACCCAGTCAGAATGCTACCATGTCTGTCTATTGCTGTAGAGCATCATTATCTTAACATGAGGAGTCAGACAAAGCCTCTCTGAGAAACTCAACTTCATGGTCCTTGTCTGATTCCTCTAGTAACCCAGTCAGAATGCTACCATGTCTGTCTATTGCTGTAGAGCATCTTTATCTTAACATGAGGAGTCAGACAAAGCCAAACCAAGAAACACAATTTCATGGTCCTTGTCTGATTCCTCTACTAACCCAGTCAGAATGCTACCGTGTCTGTCTACTGTTGTAGAGCATCATTATCTTAACATGAGGAGTCAGACAAAGCCTCACTGAGAAACTCAACTTCATGGTCCTTCTCTGATTCCTCCAGTAACCCAGTCAAATGCTGCCGTGTCTGTCTATTGCTGTAGAGCTTCATCTTAACATGTGGAGTCAGACAAAGCCTCACTGAGAAACTCAACTTCATGTTCCTTCTCTGATTCCTCTAGTAACCCAGTCAAAATGCTACCGTGTCTGTCTATTGCTGTAGAGCTTCATCTTAACATGAGGAGTCAGGCAAAGCTTCACTGAGAAACTCAACTTCATGGTCCTTCTCTGATTCCTGTAGTAACCCAGTCAAAATTTTACTTTGTCTGTCTATTGCTGTAGAGCATCATTATCTTAACATGAGGAGTCAGACAAAGCCTCACTGAGAAACTCAACTTCATGGTCCTTCTCTGATTCCTCTAGTAACCTAGACAAAATGCTACCATGTCTGTCTATTGCTGTAGAGCTTCATTATCTTAACATGAGGAGTCAGACAAAGCCTCACCGAGAAACTCAACTTCATGGTCCTTCTCTGATTCCTCTAGTAACCCAGTCAGAATGCTACCATGTCTGTCTATTGCTGTAGAGCGTTGTTATCTTAACATGAGAAGTCAGACAAAGCCTCACTGAGAAACTCAACTTCATGGTCCTTCTCTGATTCCTCTAGTAACTCAGTCAAAATGCTACTGTGTCTGTCTATTGCTGTAGAGCGTCATTATCTTAACATGAGGAATCAGACAAAGCCTCACTGAGAAACTCAACTTCATGGTCCTTCTCTGATTCCTCCAGTAACCCAGTCAAAATGCTACCATGTCTGTCTATTGCTGTAGAGCATCATTATCTTAACATGAGGAGTCAGAGAAAGCCTCACTGAGAAACTCAACTTCATGGTCCTTGTCTGATTCCTCTTGTAACCCAGTCAGAATGCTACCGTGTCTGTCTATTGCTGCAGAGCATCACTATCTTAACATGAGGAGTCAGACAAAGCCTCACTGAGAAACTCAACTTCATGGTCCTTCTCTGATTCCTCCAGTAACCCAGTCAGAATGCTACCATGTCTGTCTATTGCTGTAGAGCTTCATCTTAACATGAGGAGTCAGACAAAGCTTCACTGAGAAACTCAACTTCCTGGTCCTTGTCTGATTCCTGTAGTAACCCAGTCAAAATGCTACTGTGTCTGTCTATTGCTATAGAGCATCATTATCTTAACATGAGGAGTCAGTCAAAGCCTCACTGAGAAACTCAACTTCATGGTCCTTCTCTGATTCCTCTAGTAACCTAGTCAAAATGCTACCTTGTCTGTCTATTGCTGTAGAGCATCATTATCTTAACATGAGGAGTCAGACAAAGCCTCACTGAGAAACTAAACTTCATGGTCCTTGTATGATTCCTCTAGTAACCCATTCAGAATGCTACCATGTCTGTTTTTTGCTGTAGAGTGTCATTATCTTAACATGAGGAGTCAGACAAAGCCTCACTGAGAAACTCAACTTCATGGTCCTTCTCTGATTCCTCTAGTAACCCAGTCAAAATACTACTGTGTCTGTCTATTGATGTAGAGCATCATTATCTTAACATGAGGAGTCAGACAAAGCCTCACTGAGAAACTCAACTTCATGGTCCTTGTCTGATTCCTCTAGTAACCTAGTCAAAATGCTACCGTGTCTGTCTATTGCTGTAGAGCATCATTATCTTAACATGAGGAGTCAGACAAAGCCTCAACGAGAAACTCAACTTCATGGTCCTTCTCTGATTCCTCTAGTAACCCAGTCAGAATGCTACCATGTCTGTCTATTGCTGTAGAGCATCATTATCTTAACATGAGGAGTCAGACAAAGCCTCACTGAGAAACTCAACTTCATGGTCCTTGTCTGATTCCTCTAGTAACCCAGTCAGAATGCTACCATGTCTGTCTATTGCTGTAGAGCATCTTTATCTTAACATGAGGAGTCAGACAAAGCCAAACCGAGAAACACAATTTCATGGTCCTTGTCTGATTCCTCTACTAAGCCAGTCAGAATGCTACCGTGTCTGTCTACTGTTGTAGAGCATCATTATCTTAACATGAGGAGTCAGACAAAGCCTTACTGAGAAACTCAACTTCATGGTCCTTCTCTGATTCCTCCAGTAACCCAGTCAAAATGCTGCCGTGTCTGTCTATTGCTGTAGAGCTTCATCTTAACACGTGGAGTCAGACAAAGCCTCACTGAGAAACTCAACTTCATGTTCCTTCTCTGATTCCTCTAGTAACCCAGTCAAAATGCTACCATGTCAGTCTATTGCTGTAGAGCTTCATCTTAACATGAGGAGTCAGACAAAGCTTCACTGAGAAACTCAACTTCGCGGTCCCTCTCTGATTCCTGTAGTAACCCAGTCAAAATTTTACTTTGTCTGTCTATTGCTGTAGAGCATCATTATCTTAACATGAGGAGTCAGACAAAGCCTCACTGAGAAACTCAACTTCATGGTCCTTCTCTGATTCCTCTAGTAACCTAGACAAAATGCTACCATGTCTGTCTATTGCTGTAGAGCTTCATTATCTTAACATGAGGAGTCAGACAAAGCCTCACTGAGAAACTCAACTTCATGGTCCTTCTCTAATTCCTTCAGTAACCCAGTCAAAATGCTACCGTGTCTGTCTATTGCTGTAGAGCATCACTATCTTAACATGAGGAGTCAGACAAAGCCTCACCGAGAAACTCAACTTCATGGTCCTTCTCTGATTCCTCTAGTAATCCAGTCAGAATGGTACCATGTCTGTCTATTGCTGTAGAGCATCATTATCTTAACATGAGGAGTCAGACAAAGCCTCACTGAGAAACTCAACTTCATGGTCCTTCTCTGATTCCTCTAGTAACCCAGTCAGAATGCTACCATATCTGTCTATTGCTGTAGAGCGTTGTTATCTTAACATGAGAAGTCAGACAAAGCCTCACTGAGAAACTCAACTTCATGGTCCTTCTCTGATTCCTCTAGTAACTCAGTCAAAATGCTACTGTGTCTGTCTATTGCTGTAGAGTGTCATTATCTTAACATGAGGAGTCAGACAAAGCCTCACTGAGAAACTCAACTTCATGGTCCTTCTCTGATTCCTCCAGTAACCCAGTCAGAATGGTACCATGTCTGTCTATTGCTGTAGAGCATCATTATCTTAACATGAGGAGTCAGAGAAAGCCTCACTGAGAAACTCAACTTCATGGTCCTTGTCTGATTCCTCTTGTAACCCAGTCAGAATGCTACCGTGTCTGTCTATTGCTGTAGAGCGTCATTATCTTAACATGAGGAGTCAGACAAACCCTCACTGAGAAACTAAACTTCATGGTCCTTCTCTGATTCCTCTAGTAACCCAGTCAAAATGCTACTGTGTCTGTCTATTGCTGTAGAGCATCATTATCTTAACATGAGGAGTCAGACAAAGCCTCACTGAGAAACTCAACTTCATGGTCCTTGTCTGATTCCTCCAGTAACCCAGTCAGAATGCTACCGTGTCTATCTAATGCTGTAGAGCATCATTATCTTAACATGAGGAGTCAGACAAAGCCTCACTGAGAAACTCAACTTCATGGTCCTTGTCTGATTCCTCTAATAACCCAGTCAGAATGCTACCATGTCTGTCTATTGCTGTAGAGCGTCATTATCTTAACATGAGGAGTCAGACAAAGCCTCACTGAGAAACTCAACTTCATGGTCCTTGCTGATTCCACTAGTAACCCAGTCAGAATGCTACCGTGTCTGTCTGTTGCTGCAGAGCATCATTATCTTAACATGAGGAGTCCGACAAAGCCTCACTGAGAAACTCAACTTCATGGTCCTTCGCTAATTCCTCCAGTAACCCAGTCAAAATGCTACTGTGTGTGTCTATCGCTGTAGAGCATCATTATCTTAACATGAGGAGTCAGACAAAGCCTCACTGAGAAACTCAACTTCATGGTCCTTGTCTGATTCCTCTAGTAACCCAGTCAAAATGCTACCGTGTCTGTCTATTGCTGTAGAGCATCATTATCCTAACATGAGGAGTCAGACAAAGCCTCACTGAGAAACTCAACTTCATGGTCCTTGTCTGATTCCTCTAGTAACCCAGTCAGAATGCTACCATGTCTGTCTATTGCTGTAGAGCATCATTATCTTAACATGAGGAGTCAGACAAAGCCTCACTGAGAAACTCAACTTCATGGTCCTTCTCTGATTCCTCTAGTAACCCAGTCAAAATACTACTGTGTCTGTCTATTGATGTAGAGCATCATTATCTTAACATGAGGAGTCAGACAAAGCCTCACTGAGAAACTCAACTTCATGGTCCTTGTCTGATTCTTCTAGTAACCTAGTCAAAATGCTACCGTGTCTGTCTACTGCTGTAGAGCATCATTATCTTAACATGAGGAGTCAGACAAAGCCTCAACGAGAAACTCAACTTCATGGTCCTTGTCTGATTCCTCTAGTAACCTAGTCAGAATGCTACCATGTCTGTCTATTGCAGTAGAGCATCATTATCTTAACATGAGGAGTCAGACAAAGCCTCACTGAGAAACTCAACTTCATGGTCCTTGTCTGATTCCTCTAGTAACCCAGTCAGGATGCTACCATGTCTGTCTATTGCTGTAGAGCATCATTATCTTAACATGAGGAGTCAGACAAAGCCTCACTGAGAAACTCAACTTCAAGGTCCTTCTCTAATTCCTCCAGTAACCCAGTCAAAATGCTACCGTGTCTGTCTATTGCTGTAGAGCATCATTATCTTAACATGAGGAGTCAGACAAAGCCAAACCGAGAAACACAATTTCATGGTCCTTGTCTGATTCCTCTACTAACCCAGTCAGAATGCTACCGTGTCTGCCTACTGCTGTAGAGCATCATTATCTTAACATGAGGAGTCAGACAAAGCCTCACTGAGAAACTCAACTTCATGGTCCTTCTCTGATTCCTCTAGTAACCCAGTCAAAATACTACTGTGTCTGTCTATTGATGTAGAGCATCATTATCTTAACATGAGGAGTCAGACAAAGCCTCACTGAGAAACTCAACTTCATGGTCCTTGTCTGATTCCTCTAGTAACCTAGTCAAAATGCTACCATGTCTGTCTATTGCTGTAGAGCGTCATTATCTTAACATGAGGAGTCAGACAAAGCCTCACCGAGAAACTCAACTTCATGGGCCTTCTCTGATTCCTCTAGTAACCCAGTCAAAATACTACTGTGTCTGTCTATTGATTTAGAGCATCATTATCTTAACATGAGGAGTCAGACAAAGCCTCACTGAGAAACTCAACTTCATGGTCCTTGTCTGATTCCTCTAGTAACCTAGTCAAAATGCTACCGTGTCTGTCTACTGCTGTAGAGCATCATTATCTTAACATGAGGAGTCAGACAAAGCCTCAACGAGAAACTCAACTTCATAGTCCTTGTCTGATTCCTCTTGTAACCCAGTCAGAATGCTACCATGTCTGTCTATTGCTGTAGAGCATCATTATCTTAACATGAGGAGTCAGACAAAGCCTCACTGAGAAACTCAACTTCATGGCCCTTCTCTGATTCCTCTAGTAACCCAGTCAGAATGCTACCATGTCTGTCTATTGCTGTAGAGCATCATTATCTTAACATGAGGAGTCAGACAAAACCTCACTGAGAAACTCAACT
Organism: Protopterus annectens; assembly: GCF_019279795.1. Classification (NCBI taxonomy): domain Eukaryota; kingdom Metazoa; phylum Chordata; order Ceratodontiformes; family Protopteridae; genus Protopterus; species Protopterus annectens. Next base: position 47,780,051 of record NC_056741.1, read on the forward strand.
TCATGGTCCTCCTCTAATTCCTTCAGTAACCCAGTCAAAATGCTACCATGTCTGTCTATTGCTGTAGAGCATCATTATCTAAACATGAGGAGTCAGAGAAAGCCAAACCGAGAAACACAATTTCATGGTCCTTGTCTGATTCCTCTACTAACCCAGTCAGAATGCTACCGTGTCTGTCTACTGCTGTAGAGCATCATTATCTTAACATGAGGAGTCAGACAAAGCCTCACTGAGAAACTCAACTTCATGGTCTTTCTCTGATTCCTCCAGTAACCCAGTCAAAATGCTGCTGTGTCTGTCTATTGCTGTAGAGCTTCATCTTAACATGAGGAGTCAGACAGAGCCTCACTGAGAAACTCAACGTCATGGTCCTTATCTGATTCCTGTAGTAACCCAGTCAAAATGCTACTGTGTCTGTCTATTGCTGTAGAGCATCATTATCTTAACATGAGGAGTCAGACAAAGCCTCACTGAGAAACTCAACTTCATGGTCCTTCTCTGAATCCTCTAGTAACCTTGTCAAAATGCTACCATGTCTGTCTATTGCTGTAGAGCGTCATTATCTTAACATGAGGAGTCAGACAAAGCCTCACTGAGAAACTCAACTTCATGGTCCTTCTCTAATTCCTCCAGTAACCCAGTCAAAATGCTACCGTGTATGTCTATTGCTGTAGAGCATAATTATCTTAACATGAGGAGTCAGACAAAGCCAAACCGAGAAACACAATTTCATGGTCCTTGTCTGATTCCACTACTAACCCAGTCAGAACCGTGTCTGTCTACTGCTGTAGAGCATCATTATCTTAACATGAGGAGTCAGACAAAGCCTCACTGAGAAACTCAACTTCATGGTCCTTGCTGACTCCACTAGTAACTCAGTCAGAATGCTACCGTGTCTGTCTTTTGCTGCAGAGCATCATTATCTTAACACGAGGAGTCAGACAAAGCCTCACTGAGGAACTCAACTTCATGGTCCTTCTCTGATTCCTGCAGTAACCCAATCAAAATGCTACCGTGTCTGTTTATTGCTGTTGAGCATCATTATCTTAACATGAGGAGTCAGACAAAGCCTCACTGAGAAACTCAACTTCATTGTCCTTGTCTGATTCCTCTGGTAACCCAGTCAAAATGCTACCGTGTCTGTCTACTGCTGTAGAGCATCATTATCCTAAAATGAGGAGTCAGACAAAGCCTCACTGAGAAACTCAACTTCATGGTCCTTGTCTGATTCCTCTAGTAACCCATTCAGAATGCTACCATGTCTGTTTTTTGCTGTAGAGCGTCATTATCTTAACATGAGGAGTCAGACAAAGCCTCACTGAGAAACTCAACTTCATGGTCCTTCTCTGATTCCTCTAGTAACCCAGTCAAAATACTACTGTGTCTGTCTATTGATGTAGAGCATCATTATCTTAAGATGAGGAGTCAGACAAAGCCTCACTGAGAAACTCAACTTCATGGTCCTTGTCTGATTCCTCTAGTAACCTAGTCAAAATGCTACTGTTTCTGTCTATTGCTGTAGAGCATCATTATCTTAACATGAGTAGTCAGACAAAGCCTCAACGAGAAACTCAACTTCATGGTCCTTGTCTGATTCCTCTAGTAACCCAGTCAGAATGCTACCATGTCTGCCTATTGCTGTAGAGCATCATTATCTTAACATGAGGAGTCAGACAAAGCCTCTCTGAGAAACTCAACTTCATGGTCCTTGTCTGATTCCTCTAGTAACCCAGTCAGAACGCTACCATGTCTGTCTATTGCTGTAGAGCATGTTTATCTTAACATGAGGAGTCAGACAAAGCCAAACCGAGAAACACAATTTCATGGTCCTTGTCTGATTCCTCTACTAACCCAGTCAGAATGCTACCGTGTCTGTCTACTGTTGTAGAGCATCATTATCTTAACATGAGGAGTCAGACAAAGCCTCACTGAGAAACTCAACTTCATGGTCCTTCTCTGATTCCTCCAGTAACCCAGTCAAAATGCTGCCGTGTCTGTCTATTGCTGTAGAGCTTCATCTTAACATGTGGAGTCAGACAAAGCCTCACTGAGAAACTCAACTTCATGTTCCTTCTCTCATTCCTCTAGTAACCCAGTCAAAATGCTACCGTGTCTGTCTATTGCTGTAGAGCTTCATCTTAACATGAGGAGTCAGACAAAGCTTCACTGAGAAACTCAACTTCATGGTCCTTCTCTGATTCCTGTAGTAACCCAGTCAAAATTTTACTTTGTCTGTCTATTGCTGTAGAGCATCATTATCTTAACATGAGGAGTCAGACAAAGCCTCACTGAGAAACTCAACTTCATGGTCCTTGTATGAGTCCTCTAGTAACCCAGTCAGAATGGTACCATGTCTGTCTACTGCTGTAGAGCATCATTATCTTAACATGAGGAGTCAGACAAAGCCTCACTGAGAAACTCAACTTCATGGTCCTTCTCTGATTCCTCTAGTAACCCAGTCAGAATGCTACCATGTCTGTCTATTGCTGTAGAGCATCATTATCTTAACATGAGGAGTCAGACAAAGCCTCACTGAGAAACTCAACTTCATGGTCCTTCTCTGATTTCTCTAGTAACCCAGTCAAAATGCTACTGTGTCTGTCTATTGCTGTAGAGCATCATTATCTTAACATGAGGAGTCAGACAAAGCCTCACTGAGAAACTCAAATTCATGGTCCTTGTCTGATTCCTCCAGTAACCCAGTCAGAATGCTACCTTGTCTATCTAATGCTGTAGAGCGTCATTATCTTAACATGAGGAGTCAGACAAAGCCTCACTGAGAAATTCAACTTCATAGTCCTTGTCTGATTCCTCTAGTAACCCAGTCAGAATGCTACCGTGTCTGTCTAATGCTGTAGAGCATCATTATCTTAACATGAGGAGTCAGAGAAAGCCTCACTGAGAAACTCAACTTCATGGTCCTTGTCTGATTCCTCTTGTAACCCAGTCAGAATGCTACCGTGTCTGTCTATTGCTGTAGAGCGTCATTATCTTAACATGAGGAGTCAGACAAACCCTCACTGAGAAACTAAACTTCATGGTCCTTCTCTGATTCCTCTAGTAACCCAGTCAAAATGCTACTGTGTCTGTCTATTGCTGTAGAGCATCATTATCTTAACATGAGGAGTCAGGCAAAGCCTCACTGAGAAACTCAACTTCATGGTCCTTGTCTGATTCCTCCAGTAACCCAGTCAGAATGCTACCGTGTCTGTCTATTGCTGTAGAGCGTCATTATCTTAACATGAGGAGTCAGACAAACCCTCACTGAGAAACTAAACTTCATGGTCCTTCTCTGATTCCTCTAGTAACCCAGTCAAAATGCTACTGTGTCTGTCTATTGCTGTAGAGCATCATTATCTTAACATGAGGAGTCAGACAAAGCCTCACTGAGAAACTCAACTTCATGGTCCTTGTCTGATTCCTCCAGTAACCCAGTCAGAATGCTACCGTGTCTATCTAATGCTGTAGAGCATCATTATCTTAACATGAGGAGTCAGACAAAGCCTCACTGAGAAACTCAACTTCATGGTCCTTGTCTGATTCCTCTAATAACCCAGTCAGAATGCTACCATGTCTGTCTATTGCTGTAGAGCGTCATTATCTTAACATGAGGAGTCAGACAAAGCCTCACTGAGAAACTCAACTTCATGGGCCTTCTCTGATTCCTCTAGTAACCCAGTCAAAATACTACTGTGTCTGTCTATTGATGTAGAGCATCATTATCTTAACATGAGGAGTCAGACAAAGCCTCACTGAGGAACTCAACTTCATGGTCCTTGTCTGATTCCTCTAGTAACCTAGTCAAAATGCTACCGTGTCTGTCTACTGCTGTAGAGCATCATTATCTTAACATGAGGAGTCAGACAAAGCCTCAACGAGAAACTCAACTTCATGGTCCTTGTCTGATTCCTCTTGTAACCCAGTCAGAATGCTACCATGTCTGTCTATTGCTGTAGAGCATCATTATCTTAACATGAGGAGTCAGACAAAGCCTCACTGAGAAACTCAACTTCATGGCCCTTCTCTGATTCCTCTAGTAACCCAGTCAGAATGCTACCATGTCTGTCTATTGCTGTAGAGCATCATTATCTTAACATGAGGAGTCAGACAAAACCTCACTGAGAAACTCAACTTCATGGTCCTCCTCTAATTCCTCCAGTAACCCAGTCAAAATGCTACCATGTCTGTCTATTGCTGTAGAGCATCATTATCTAAACATGAGGAGTCAGAGAAAGCCAAACCAAGAAACACAATTTCATGGTCCTTGTCTGATTCCTCTACTAACCCAGTCAGAATGCTACCGTGTCTGTCTACTGCTGTAGAGCATCATTATCTTAACATGAGGAGTCAGACAAAGCCTCACTGAGAAACTCAACTTCATGGTCTTTCTCTGATTCCTCCAGTAACCCAGTCAAAATGCTGCTGTGTCTGTCTATTGCTGTAGAGCTTCATCTTAACATGAGGAGTCAGACAGAGCCTCACTGAGAAACTCAACGTCATGGTCCTTCCCTGATTCCTCTAGTAACACAGTCAAAATGCTACCGTTTCTGTCTATTGCTGTAGAGCTTCATCTTAACATGAGGAGTCAGGCAAAGCTTCACTGAGAAACTCAACTTCATGGTCCTTCTCTGATTCCTGTAGTAACCCAGTCAAAATGCTACTGTGTCTGTCTATTGCTGTAGAGCATCATTATCTTAACATGAGGAGTCAGACAAAGCCTCACTGAGAAACTCAACTTCATGGTCCTTCTCTGAATCCTCTAGTAACCTTGTCAAAATGCTACCATGTCTGTCTATTGCTGTAGAGCGTCATTATCTTAACATGAGGAGTCAGACAAAGCCTCACTGAGAAACTCAACTTCATGGTCCTTCTCTAATTCCTCCAGTAACCCAGTCAAAATGCTACCGTGTATGTCTATTGCTGTAGAGCATAATTATCTTAACATGAGGAGTCAGACAAAGCCAAACCGAGAAACACAATTTCATGGTCCTTGTCTGATTCCACTACTAACCCAGTCAGAACCGTGTCTGTCTACTGCTGTAGAGCATCATTATCTTAACATGAGGAGTCAGACAAAGCCTCACTGAGAAACTCAACTTCATGGTCTTTGCTGACTCCACTAGTAACTCAGTCAGAATGCTACCGTGTCTGTCTTTTGCTGCAGAGCATCATTATCTTAACATGAGGAGTCAGACAAAGCCTCACTGAGAAACTCAACTTCATGGTCCTTCTCTGATTCCTCTAGTAACCTAGTCAAAATGCTACCATGTCTGTCTATTGCTGTAGAGCATCATTATCTTAACATGAGGAGTCAGACAAAGCCTCACTGAGAAACTCAACTTCATGGTCCTTGTATGATTCCTCTAGTAACCCAGTCAGAATGGTACCATGTCTGTCTACTGCTGTAGAGCATCTATATCTTAACATGAGGAGTCAGACAAAGCCTCACTGAGGAACTCAACTTCATGGTCCTTCTCTGATTCCTGCAGTAACCCAATCAAAATGCTACCGTGTCTGTTTATTGCTGTAGAGCATCATTATCTTAACATGAGGAGTCAGACAAAGCCTCACTGAGAAACTCAACTTCATGATCCTTGTCTGATTCCTCTGGTAACCCAGTCAAAATGCTACCGTGTCTGTCTACTGCTGTAGAGCATCATTATCCTAAAATGAGGAGTCAGACAAAGCCTCACTGAGAAACTCAACTTCATGGTCCTTGTCTGATTCCTCTAGTAACCCATTCAGAATGCTACCATGTCTGTTTTTTGCTGTAGAGCGTCATTATCTTAACATGAGGAGTCAGACAAAGCCTCACTGAGAAACTCAACTTCATGGTCCTTCTCTGATTTCTCTAGTAACCCAGTCAAAATACTACTGTGTCTGTCTATTGCTGTAGAGCATCATTATCTTAACATGAGGAGTCAGACAAAGCCTCTCTGAGAAACTCAACTTCATGGTCCTTGTCTGATTCCTCTAGTAACCCAGTCAGAACGCTACCATGTCTGTCTATTGCTGTAGAGCATGTTTATCTTAACATGAGGAGTCAGACAAAGCCAAACCGAGAAACACAATTTCATGGTCCTTGTCTGATTCCTCTACTAACCCAGTCAGAATGCTACCGTGTCTGTCTACTGTTGTAGAGCATCATTATCTTAACATGAGGAGTCAGACAAAGCCTCACTGAGAAACTCAACTTCATGGTCCTTCTCTGATTCCTCCAGTAACCCAGTCAAAATGCTGCCGTGTCTGTCTATTGCTGTAGAGCTTCATCTTAACATGTGGAGTCAGACAAAGCCTCACTGAGAAACTCAACTTCATGTTCCTTCTCTGATTCCTCTAGTAACCCAGTCAAAATGCTACCGTGTCTGTCTATTGCTGTAGAGCTTCATCTTAACATGAGGAGTCAGACAAAGCTTCACTGAGAAACTCAACTTCATGGTCCTTCTCTGATTCCTGTAGTAACCCAGTCAAAATTTTACTTTGTCTGTCTATTGCTGTAGAGCATCATTATCTTAACATGAGGAGTCAGACAAAGCCTCACTGAGAAACTCAACTTCATGGTCCTTGTATGAGTCCTCTAGTAACCCAGTCAGAATGGTACCATGTCTGTCTACTGCTGTAGAGCATCATTATCTTAACATTAGGAGTCAGACAAAGCCTCACTGAGAAACTCAACTTCATGGTCCTTCTCTGATTCCTCTAGTAACCCAGTCAGAATGCTACCATGTCTGTCTATTGCTGTAGAGCGTCATTATCTTAACATGAGGAGTCAGACAAAGCCTCACTGAGAAACTCAACTTCATGGTCCTTCTCTGATTCCTCTAGTAACCCAGTCAAAATGCTACTGTGTCTGTCTATTGCTGTAGAGCATCATTATCTTAACATGAGGAGTCAGACAAAGCCTCACTGAGAAACTCAACTTCATGGTCCTTGTCTGATTCCTCCAGTAACCCAGTCAGAATGCTACCGTGTCTATCTAATGCTGTAGAGCGTCATTATCTTAACATGAGGAGTCAGACAAAGCCTCACTGAGAAACTCAACTTCATAGTCCTTGTCTGATTCCTCTAGTAACCCAGTCAGAATGCTACCGTGTCTGTCTAATGCTGTAGAGCATCATTATCTTAACATGAGGAGTCAGACATAGCTTCACTGAGAAACACAACTTCATGGTCCTTCTCTAATTCCTCCAGTAACCCAGTCAAAATGCTACCATGTCTGTCTATTGCTGTAGAGCATCATTATCTTAACATGATAGAGTTTGTGCTTCTGCTTATCGCCTGGCAACTCTAGCACATAATTAACATCACTTGCCTTTCTCCTAATAGTAAATGATAGTAAACAAACCCTGCCCTGCAGCCTGCAGTTTATTGTGTTGAACAGGAGGAAGCACCATCGCTTTCTGCCCAAGAGATTACTCTCTGGCCTTAGCTTTTTGTTCATACCAAACTTTGCACTGTTGTATTTGTGCTAGGTGTCCTGTACCAATGCCAGGAGGTCCCTAAAGCACAAATACCATCCAGCAGCTTCTCACGCTGCCATTGCTGTATGTTAATATTAGTTAAGCCAGCTACTAAATATTCCCATGTCTGTATCCCACAGTGCTACAGGAGCGGCCTTAGGTCATCTGGCACCCCAGGCAAAAGGACTCCACGGCGCCCCCTACCACACTACCTGGTGCCCCCATCCTGGTCTAACTACTCCAAATAAATACTGGAAAAGCACCCCTACCAGAGCATCGCCCTAGGCATCCGCCTAGTTGGCCTATGCCTAAGGCCGGCTATGAGTGCCGCTGAAACATCCATATGATGGCTAGTCAGTCTACTACCTCATAACAACTTTTAAAAGTAATTGGTGATCTCTGATAGTGAAGTCTACACAGAAATATCCAACAGCATATTTTACAAATTGAAAGTGTACTGCTGCATAGTTTTTGAGCATATAACACAAAATGAAACACAGTTGGTGACTATTTAGATGTCACTGCAGTTACCCATTCACCTGAGTTAACATGTATTAAGGCAGTTGACATTCAGATGAGTTAACGTTTATTAAGGCAGTTTACATTCAGCTGAGTTAACATGTATTAAGGCAGTTGACATTCAGATGAGTTAACATGTATTAAGGCAGTTTACATTCAGCTGAGTTAACGTGTATTAAGGCAGTTGACATTCAGATGACTTAATGTGTATTAAGGCAGTTTATATTGCATTCAGCTGAACTTAAGGAAACATTTGATGAAATTAACTTGATGAAATTGTAATTGATTTGTGCTACTTAGCCTTAAGCTGTCTCTTAAATACATGTGCTTGTATTGATTGTAATAGAATGCCATTGCAACTGCATTTTGTTGATCATCTGTCTGCTCTCTCTTAAATACTGATGCTGCAAAATGATTTCACTATATTACCAAGATAGGAACTTACAGGTTACTTCATTAATTAATAACTTTGTGTGGTATCTGTTAGGCACAATAGATTATTACCTATTTTTTTAATATTCTCTGAAGTTTTCTGTGTATCAGTTGTATGTTTCTCTCTTATCTAGTGATGTGAAGTTGCTCAATCTCGCCATTTATTCTTACACATGGGTACGGAGCTGAGCCATCGGCTCCGAGTCGGCAGCTTTACTAGCTAAAGATCTCAGAGTGGCTCGAGGCCAGGCCCCTATCCCATGATGCTGTCTGTCCTACCCCACATCTAGTTTGCCGCTACAACTGCTCGCTAGGTCGTCGGAGAGCTCGGGCTAGTAGAATTTCTTTATTGAGTTTTTGAAAAAATGATGCTATAATTCTTTAGATAACAAAAGTATTTTCTAGTTTTTATAACTTTTGGGCAAGTTAGCCTCTTGAGTTCTTTATTTTAAGAGTCGTTTGTTTGTTACAGAGTGGTTGCTCTTAGGCCTCGGCTATTCCTTAGATACCCCTATCCTTTTCTTTATATATATAGTGTGTTAGTGTTGGATAGGAGAGTGTTAGTTAGTTTGAAGATTACATTTATATCCTTATAGTTGTACAAGGATCTGGCAATTTAGGACTGTTAACATATTTACTGTGTGCAGTGTGGTTAGTTCAGTAACCGTGTTCTGTGTTAGAGTTACTGTATTTTGTTAGTGTACATTGAAGTTTGTTCAGGGATCTGACAACTAGTATAGCGTGCTTGCTATTTACTGTTTTTTCTATCGCAATAACATGTCTGTTCATAGGGAGAAACAGAAATCAAGAAGTGTTCAAAATGCTGGCAGAAGATGTCCATTACAGACACCCATGTCAATTGTGTTTATTGTTTGGGGCCTGTTCACCTCCAGGAGGATTGCTCTATCTGCCATTCCTTCAGTAGTAGGGTTTTATTAGAGAGAAGGAGGAAGCTGGTAGAGGCTTGTTGAAGCCAGATTTTCAAGAGACCTTGGACAAGGCTGACCAGACTTCCAAGTCATCGAAGGGGTCGAAGTCTTTGAAGGTGTCCTCGGAGCCCAGGTCATCAGCTCCAAGCCTTACCATGAAGGTGCAGTCACCAGCTCCGCAGTCTTCAGAGCCATGCACTGAGCAGATGTTTCAGAGCTGGTCTCCAAAACTTTGAAGTCACCCATCCTTCAATCGGTGGCATCTTCAGTTCCTTTGACTCGTTCTTTGAGGACCCTTTCTGATGTGGATGTGGACCAGGAGGTGCAGAGGCTTCTGGAGAACCTGGCACTGGCTAAATTGCTATTGGCCTCAACCCAACAGGGTTTGAGGCCTGAGACCATCCCACCAGCTGTGACTACTCCTCCTGCAAGCCCAGCAGGGCCTTCGGAATTGGAGGAGAAGGATCTGATGGTTGTGGAGCCTTCGGAGCCGAGGCCTGTTCCAGTGCTTTTGGCTCCATCAACCCTGACTTCTTCTGTTCCATTGGAAGAATCTCGGAGCCAACACTCTTTCGTCAGTTCCGGGAGGGAGAGTTGAACCGATGTGTCGGTTCCAACCCTTCCTCTCGGGGCTTCGGTGAGGATGAGCTCGGCTCCATCCACTGGTTCTGAGCCCACTGTCTCGGCACTGGGGAAGTTACCATCTTCTTTGGAACCTGCAGCTTCCTCGGGTCAGAGCAGTGGTGCCTTCGATGCCATGAGGAGGGTTATGTTGTCTAAGGCACACACATCGTCAGTTCCTTCCTCTTCCTCCTCTAAAGTGCCACTTTCTGCCTCTACATCACAGGTCCCTGTGAAGCATCAAGACCTGGAGCCTCACATAACCCCATTGGGTGACCCTTGCTCTACTGAGACCTCGCTAGAAGCCCCTACTGATGAGGTTCCCAGGAAGAGATTATGCAAGAGGAGGCATTTAGATTCCCTACAGGAAAATTTGACATCAGACACCGACTTAGAGGAATCGGAAGGGTCCCCATGGTCCCCCTCAGAGGATATCTCCTTTGTGGATATCCTGGAAGTCCTAAAGCAGAGGGGTGATTGGCAGTCCATTAGCCCTACTGAAGATGAGCTGGTGCTCCTGAAGGCCTTTAGGTCTCAACCTTCCACCTCCTGGGTGACTCCGCCCTTCGAGTTGATGGAATTGGTTGCTTGATGAGTGTGGGAGTCTCCTGATACTATGGAACCGGTCCCTCGGAGGCCCAGCAAATTTATCACCTCCCCCAAGACAAGATGTTCCTCACTAAGGGAGTCTCCGTTGATGCCATGGTGGTGGCGGTGGCCACCAAGAAAGAGATGTCAGAAACCTCTTCTACTGTCCATCCTCCTAATAGGGATTCTAGGACAATGGACAGATACGGGAAATGCAGCTTTAGTTCTGCGATCTTTGCTATGCGATCGATTAACTATTTGACTCATTCTACTCGTCTTCAAAGAGATCTCCTGAAAGAGCTTGGAGATACCCTGCAGGGTAATACAGATGGAGCTGTCTCTGACAAAGTGACAGCACAACTTAATACCCTATGTGAACTCGTCCATGCGGCTCATTTCCTATGCAGCCAGTGGTTCGAGTCGGGCAGCAGGTTCAGTGGTAGCTCTTCAGAGACAGTCCTGGATGCGCTTATGATCCTTTGCGGAAGCCTTCAAGTCTTCCTTTGTCAATACCCCATTCAATGGCTCTTCTCTGTTTGGGCCGAAAGTCAAGGAGACTCTCACTAGGTGTGAGCAGGAGGGAAAGACTCTATCTGCTGTAGGAGTCCGTTTTTCCACCCCTACCAGACCATACCCCAAAGGGCAGAAAGGTGGAAAAATGTGGTTCTGAATGTTCCAAGGAGCTTTCCAGAACACACATAGTGAACCCCCTCCAGGGGCAGAGGAGGGGGCAATAATGGAAGACGCCGCCCCGACGGCTGAGGGGGTCTGCAAAACCAGGGCGACAGGGATCAGTTCCTTGGTAAGCCCTATCAGCTCTCCTGAAAGGAGGCCCAACTGTCCTCCTCTGGAGGCAGTCGGGGGTCACTTGGCTTTGTATTCAGATGCCTGGCTAGGAATTATAACAGATTCTTGGGTACAAAACATAGTTACCAACGGATACATCAACCCATTTCTAGAAAATCCACCTGTTGGCAAAAATTCCCAGATGTTCCACCCAGTCTCTGGGATCAAGCAGCCATAGAAATCCAGAGGCTGCGGAAAAGAGAGTCATCCAGCCAGTCTCAGCAGACCAGATAGGATCCGGAACTTACTCCAGATTCTTTTTCGTTTCAAAGAAGACAGGGGACTGGAGGCCCATCTTGGATCTCAGCAGACTCAACACATTTGTAAAGAAGGAGAAGTTCCAGATGGTCATGCTTCAGTCTATTCTCCCATTCCTCAGAGTGGGTGATTGGATGTGCTCTGTAGATCTCAAGGATGTGTACTACCACATCAAAATGTCCAGGCCATCCAGAAATCATCTGTGTTTCCGGCTGGGAGCCAGTCACTACCAATTCCGAGCACTGCCCTTTGGACTCACAACATCCCCCAGAGTGTTTACCAAATGCATGGCAGTGGTTACGGCTCACTTGAGGTGTGTAGGATTCCGAGTGTTTCTGTATCTGGATGACTGGCTCCTTACCACCACCTACAGTCATCAACTAATTCTGTCCTGGGTCACAATCTCAATCTCTGCTCTCAGTTAGGCATCACTATCAATTTTGAAAAGTCTGCGTTGTCACCATCGCAGCATATCTCCTTTATTAGAGCAGAACTAGACACTACCATCACCACAGTAAGATTGCCCCTGGACAGAATAGCCACTCTCCAAAACCAGGTCTCGGACATTCTGCAGAGAAGAAAGGTACCGGCACATCTGCTGAAACTCCTAGGCACCATGGCAGCTACGCTCATAGCAGTTCCTTTGGGACGTATGCACATGAGGATTCTTCAATGGTCACTATTCACCCAGTGGTCATACCAACAACTTCCCATGTCATTCTTAATCATGATTACAGACTCTTTCAGAAAGGATCTTTGCTGGTGGTTGACCAGCCAACAAGTTACAGTGGGTCGACCATTTGTTCTCCCCCGCCATCAGCCACGGTGACCACGGACGCTTCTCAGGGTGGGGGAGCTTTTTCAGGGAGGAACAGCCCAAGGCACCTGGTCGGAGACAGAGTCACAGTTGCACATCAATGTTCTGGAGCTGAGAGTGGTGCTTTTGGCGTTGCAGCACTTCCGTGACTCTCTGCCTCTAGGGATGATTGCAGTACAGACGGACAACTTATCAATAGTCTGGTACATCAACAAGCAAGGGGGAACCAAGTCTTACCCCCTGTGTCGAGAGGCCTTGAGAATTTGGCAGTGGGCTGTGTCCACCAGGCGTTTTCTGATAGCAAGGCATACCCCAGGTAAATCCAATGTGATAGCGGACAAATTGAGCAGAGCCATTCTGCTACCACATAAGTGGTCTCTCAAAAACAAAGTTGCGGAGAAGATTTTCTCCAGATAGGGCCAGCCTTGCTGCGACCTATTTGCATCCCCTGTGAATGCCAAATGCAGAAGCTACTTTGTCCTGAATCCCCCACCAGGGGGCCCCTGGGACTCCTGTATGCTTTTCCACCTATACCCCTGATTCCGAAGTTCTTGCAGAAAGTCAAAACCCTGGGAAGGACTGTAACTTTAATAGCCCCTCTTTGGCCTTGTCAGATTTGGTTCCCCTTCCTCCAACTCTACCAGCTGGAGGAACCTTGGATTCTGGACCCAGTTCTAGACCTACTGACATATTTGTCAGGGGCCCTCCATCCCTCCCTTCATTCCTTCAGACTGACAGCTTGGCTGCTCCGATTCCCTACCTAGCCAGGTCACACAATTTTTCTTCGGAGGTACAGCACATCCTTGTATCTTCGCATAAGGCTTCTGCCAGAAAGTTGTATGCTAGTAAATGGAAACAATTTGCTTTTTGGGCCTCTCAAAATAACATTGATCCCTATGTTGCCCCGATTGCTAGTATCCTGGAATTCTTATCTAAGCTTTTTCACGAAGGTGCTGCAGCTGCCACTATTAGAGTTCAGTTGGCTGCCATCTTGTATTTTCACCTTGAAGCTGAAGGTTCTAACTTTTATTTATTTATTTATTTATTTATTTATTTTATATTTGTTGACCGGGCTAGTCTAGCTGGATACATATCCTTTTTCAGTAGAGGCCCGGGGAGAAAAGCTCCAATTATGATAAGATTACTACATACAATAGTTAGAATAAAAAAAAACAAGCTAAAAAATACATTTTGAAGCACAAAATGGTTGTAAGGAGAGTACAAGCAATTTGAGTGAATCAAAGTTACAAAGTCTTGGTATAGGTTTAACCAGCAATTAAGCAATGAGTTATAAGGTACAATCAGCACAAGTTCATACAATTTTTGACAAGAAAAGCAAATTAGCATGAAAAGCAAATTGACATTCACTTAGTCAAAGAGGGAGAAGAGAAGTAGGCTGGAAGATATAAATAGAGAAGAGTTAGCTTTTAATAGTTAGAACTGTGGAGGGGCAGTAGCCCAGGAGGTAGGGGAAAAAGGGGCAGAGAAAGGAGAATAAGAATATTTAGTCAGGCATTGAGCAGGGACATAGCCAATGTATTTTTAGGTGATCTTTGAGGTGTTTCTTAAAGAGTGGAGTAGATGAAAGAGAGGTCAGTGTTGTAGGAAGGTTGTTCCAGATTTTGCCCACCACATTGGTAAAGAGTGAGTCCCCAGCTTTGTTATTAGTTTTAATGTTGGCAATTAGTAACTTGCTAGCTGAGCGTAGTGTTGTAAGATTTTTATATGGGGAGATCAGGTTAGAGAGGATAGGCGTGTTAGTAGGGTGGTACAGAATTTTTTGTGTGATTACAAGTTGATTATATTGTAGTTGGTTATGTAGTTCTAACCATTTAAGTTGTTTGAGGTTGAGACAGTGGTGGGTTCTATAGGGAGAGCCAGTAGCAAATCTAACTATATTATTATAGCTAGATTCAAGCTTGGTAAGGTTGTGCTTAGATAGATTGGTATAAATGGCAGAAGCATAGAATAGGGTAGAAGTAAGATGAGCCTGGGCAGTGGAAGTTCTAGCAAGTTGTGTAAGGAAGGGTTTGATTCTATACAGAGAGCCTAGTTTTTTATTGATAGTTTGAATAGTATTATTGATCTGGGCATCAAAGCTGAGGTTGTGATCAATGGTAATACCCAGTAGGCGTGCAGTAGGATCAGGGGAGATACAAGTTCCATTATAGGAGTTAATAGTGAAGTGGATCTGTGGCGATTTTTGAGTGGGGTGAAGAGTAATAGTTTGGTTTTCTTGGGGTTGAGGAGGAGACAATGATCAGTGAACCATTTTTCTACAGAATTAAATACCATTTGAGTAAGGGTTTGGAGAGAGGATGAGGACTTGGCAGTACAGATTAGAGTAGAGTCATCAGCATATTGTATGCAAGTGGCTTGTGGAACAATAGTGTAGAGATTGTTAATAAAGATAGAAAAAAAGAAGAGGGCCTAGGATAGAGCCTTGAGGGACCCCAGTGTTCACAGGGAGGGGTGTGGAAAGATTGTTGTCCCAAAGAACTGCTTGATGTCTGTTATCTAGATAGGATTTAAACCAAAGAATAGCTTGAGGGTCAAGAGATTGGGCTTTTAGAGTACTGATAAGTATGCTATGGTTGACCATATCAAAAGCTTTTGATAGGTCTATAAACAGAGCAGATGAAAGAGAGTTGTTGTTTCGATTTCTGTTAATACAGTCTGTAAAGCTTAGTAGGGCAGTAGTGGTGCTATGAAAGGGTCTAAAGCCATGCTGACAGTTAGCAAGTAAGTTGTTATGGAGGAGGTGTTGGAGTAGTTGATGGTGGATACATCTTTCCATTATTTTGGCTAATGGAGAGAGTAGAGCAATTGGACGGTAGTTGGAGATGTCAGTGGATTTACCTCCTTTATGCAAAGGGATTATATGGGATACTTTCCATATGGAAGGATGGTACCTTCTGTGATTGTTCTGTTTATAAGGATGGATATTGGATAAGCTAAGGGTTTGGCAGCTACTTGAAGGTATTCTGCTGGGAGGTTATCTGCAGAGGGAGTACAAGGTTTGAGTTTCTGAAGGAGTTTACAGATAAAGGAAGTTGGAACTGGTTGTAACTGTAAGAGGGAATGGAACTGTTTGTATTCTGTAAAGAGAGGGGATAGTGGGTGTTAGTGTTTTTGTTAAAGTTTGAATAGCTTCAGTGAAGTAGTTGTTAAAGGTATTGGCTATTTGCAAAGGACTATCATGGGGAATAGAGTTTGGGGCTGGGGTCCTAGCCTGCCCTGGTTTGAGAAGTTTATTAATGCCTGACCAAAACTTTTGAGGGTTGTTAGAGTGTGATTGTTGAAGTTTGGAATAATAATTTTTTTTGTCTAACAAAATGTCTTTTTTGGTAACGTTTCTTAATTGCTTAAAGTATAAGTGGTCAGCAGTGTTCTTTGAGGCTCTCCATTTGGCCCATACTTTGTTCCATAGGAGCATTTTCTCTCTGGTTAGTTTTGTGAGCCAGGGGGCTATTTTAGTCCTTACACGGGAAGAGTGGATAGGTGCATGACTATTTAGGATTTGAAGGAATGAAGTGTTAAAAAAAAGAGACGGCTTCATCCAGTTTGAGTTGCTTTAGAGGTGACCAATTAATGGCTTTTAGTTCATTTTGAAAGTTTTCTGCTTGGAAGAATTTTTTTGAACGAAAGGTGACCATGTTGTAATTATTAGAGCTGGGTTTCTTTTGTTTTATTATGAAGGTTAGTACATGATCACTAATGTCGTCTGGGAGAGTTCCAACTTTATAAGTATCTGGATGACTGTTTATAAGGATCCAATCAAGAATAGTTTCCTTTTTGCTAGGTTTATGGAATCTTGTGGGGGAGTTTATTATTTGAGAGAAGCCAAATAAGTTTATGTGGGTGTTTGGATTAGGTGAGTTACATGTGGTCCAATCTATGTTAAAATCACCAAGTACTATAGTTTCCTGAGGTAGGAGAGGCGTTAAGCTGCTAAGAATGTTTTAGAGTGGTAATATTATTACCTGGAGGGATGTAGGAGCAGATTATATAGATAGATTTAGCACTATTAATTTGAAGTTTGACAGTAAGGGTTTCAGCATTGGTATTTGGGGGTAATAACACATCAATGGGAGTAACAAGGAGTTCAGATTTATGCAAGATGGCTACACCTCCACCTTTTTTGGATGTACGGTCGGATCTTAGGATGTTGTATCCAGGTGGGGTTATTTCTAGGTCATGAGTAGTGGGTTTTAACCAGGTTTCAGTTAGGCAAAGGATATCAAATGCATGAGCTTGTAAAAGAGCATGCAGTTGGCTAATTTTGTTATTAATGCTACGGATATTGAGTTGAGCTATTCTGAGTGAGTTTCCTGATATTATAGAGGAGGAAGCATTGTGGAATGATTGTTTTTGTAGATTGTCATGTTGTAGTATTGGACCAGGATTAGGATGAATGTTACCACCTATTAGAAGGTTTAAAGAATGTGTCAATGCAGTTTTATGACTTTATAGTGCTTGGGTGGACTTATGTTGGGGAAGTAAGTAATGTGGGTATATCTGTGAAACCTAGGCAGTAGGTAGGCTGAAGTAAAGGTAATGTTGCTATGAGAGAGAGAGTCGGGGTGTGTAGTTGGTGTAGTTTGCTGTTGTAAGGATACTTTAAAGAACATAGAGTAGTGTTCATAGTAGGTAAGGGTATAACTTAAGTTAAGGAATATTAATGAAGAAGACATGAGTAGAGAATATTTGAGGCTAGGTGAATGTACATAGGCCATATTGTAGTAGTATGGTAGAAAGGTTAAGTAAGTTATAAGGCAGGTAAAGTGACAAATTATGTGGTGAAGTAAGATATATAGTAAGATAAGATAGTTAGAGGAGGTTTGGGGGAGAGTAGGTATAAAGTAGTAGTGTACAGATGATAGAAGAGGGGGATTAGGGGTGGAGTTGATATGTTCAAGTGTTAGGTGATAGGTTCAGAGGACAGTGGGTGTGGCCAGATAGGTATAAGTTTAACAGCACTGGGGGTGGGTGGGAATTGGGGGTAGGGTAGGGGCGGAGTGAGCCACTTGGGCTAAGGAGCGGGTCACAGCAAGTGGAGAAGGAGACAATCAGTAAGCAGTAACAACCCAGAGAGAGAAGGTGGAGCAGGTAAGAAGGTTTCAGTAGAGCAGGTAAGAAGGAAGACTAAGGGTAATTAGGAGGGCAGAGTGAGGAAGTTACTAGTCTGCAGAGGGTAGGGGTTGAGAAGAGTGCAGAGAAGGAGCAGGAAGAGGTAGATTAGGAGAATAGCTAGGCAGTAGGGCAAGGGGAAGAGAAAAGAAGGAAAAAAGGAGCCGAAGCTAGTAGATTGAAAAGAGAGGAAGGGGTCTAGGCTAGGTTAGACTGCCACCTGGTGGATTATGTAGGGCCTTCCTTCAGGGCACCATTCATCTTAGGCCGCCTGTTAGACAACCCTTTACTCCCTGGAATCTAAATTTTGTGCTGTCACGTGTTATTCTTCCCCCCTTTGAGCCTGCATCATCCTGTCAGTTGAAGTTTCTTTCTTGGAAGACTATTTTCTTAGTGGCCATTACTTCAGCATGCAGGGTATCTGAGCTTCAAGCCCTTTCTATCAAACCACCGTATTTGGTATTCCATCCAGATAGGGTATCATTGAGGACTAATCCTTCATTCCTGCCAAAAGTGTGTTCTGAGACCGATCTGAATCAAACTATTGAACTTCCAACATTTTTCAGTAATCATTCTAATTAGTTGGAATACATGTTGCATAAACTTGATGTCCACAGACAATTGAAATTCTATTTGGACAGGACAAAGGAATTTAGAAGATCTGACCAACTCTTTGTATCTTATGCTGATGCTAAGAAAAGATTACCAGTTTCTAAAGTTACCCTTTCCAGATGGTTAACTGACTGCATCAAACTTGCCTACACTTCAGCGAACCAAACATTAGAGCATGGTGTGAAGGCCCATTCAACTAGAGCCGTCTCCATGACTTTGGCTTATACGGCTCATTTACCTTTGGATACTATATCTACAGCTACCACTTGGTCTAAGCCTCATACATTTATCACTCATTACAAAGTGGACAGGGCCTCCAGGGACAGGACTTTTTGGTTCCACCGTCCTCAGGAATATACTCCCATGAGCCACCCAGGATTAGGGTGCTTGGGACTCTACCCTTGTGTAAGAATAAACAATGAGATTGAACAACTTCACGTAAAGCAGTTATGTACTTACCATAACGTTCCATGTGAGTTGTTCATCTCGCCTTTACTTCACGTAAAGACGTTAAGTACTTACCATAACGTTCCATGTGAGTTGTTCATCTCACCTTTACTTCACGTAAAGACATTATGTACTTACCATAACGTTCCATGTGAGTTGTTCATCTCGCCTTTACTTCACGTAAAGCAGTTATGTACTTACCATAACATTCCATGTGAGTTGTTTATCTCGCCTTTACTTCACGTAAAGACATTATGTACTTACCATAACATTCCATGTGAGTTGTTCATCTCGCCTTTACTTCACGTAAAGCAGTTATGTACTTACCATAACATTCCATGTGAGTTGTTCATCTCACCTTTACTTCACGTAAAGCAGTTATGTACTTACCATAATGTTCCATGTGAGTTGTTCATCTCGCCTTTACTTCACGTAAAGACATTATGTACTTACCATAACATTCCATGTGAGTTGTTCATCTCGCCTTTACTTCACGTAAAGCAGTTATGTACTTACCATAACATTCCATGTGAGTTGTTCATCTCGCCTTTACTTCACGTAAAGCAGTTATGTACTTACCATAACGTTCCATGTGAGTTGTTCATCTCGCCTTTATTCTTACATTCCCACCCACCTTCCCCCTCCAGGGTCTCGAAGAACGAGTAGACTTGAGGTCTGGTAGTCTTGTTCTGGAACCTCTTACACCGGTGAAGAATTTAGTGAGTTATACTTGTTCATGCTGAGTTCAGCAAACTAGATCTGAGGTAGGACAGAGAGCATCATGGGATAGGGGCCTGGGCTCGAGCTACTCGGAGATCTTTAGCTAGTAAAGCGACCGACTCTGAGCGATGGCTCAGCTCCGTACCCAAAGGCAAGATGAACAACTCACATGGAACGTTATGGGAAGTACATAACTTCTTTTTTTTGCATTTGAATTTAATGTATTGGCATGATATGAACTTAATGGTTTACAGGTCATCTGTTTATTTAATGATTCTGTGTAGACCCTGCTTGTTCAACAGTTTAGTTTTATTATTCAAATAATTTATGAAGGTACTGATTTGCTACCGTAAGACTGCTGAGATACTTGGTTAAATGGAATTGATTATGATCTTGCTGCATACAACATAAATGTTTAAAAGTAGCCTTGACACAGAAGCTGAGAGTCTATTCTGTATGTACAGCTAATTAAAACTGCTTTCAAAACATCTTAATGTACATAAATATCCAGGATAGTTTATTGTACATGTCATGAAAAGCTGAGCTTTTTGGTACTTGATGTGTCTGCCATATAACTCTGCCATGTTTCTATACTTACTACTGCTTCTGGCCGCTCTACACTTCTTTGGCAGACTTGCTGCATGCTGTGATGAGCTGCCATCTTGTCTCCTCACTTTCCTCCCTAGCAACCAGTAGAAAGGACTCTGTTATTCCTTCAGTCCCAAAACTCTCCCCTTATTCCCTCTTACTGTCTCACTCTCAGTGACTTTTCTACTTTCTACTTTTTGATATCCTGACATTGGTATCTATCTGTCCAGCCGTGTTATAAGACCAGCATTATTATACAATGTCCCTGTTATACTGTAGTGCCCCTTTTTCCCCATGAAATCCTCTATGCCATCTTATCATCCCTCCTCTCTCTCTCAAGATCCTCTCACTGTGTTACCCTGAATATAGAGACTCTTCTCCTAGACCCTGTCTCGCCTATAAACCTGCCTCACTACACACCAACTATTTTACTAATCTAGTTAGTTTCTGCAGTAAAACCACCTGCTAGACTTACATTACCTACACACTTTTATGTGTTATTTTTAATAGGATAAGTAACACATGCCCTAAATGAGATAGGGTACTGGACTTAATTTCAGCCACTTCCACAAAAAAACGAGCTCTCCATCTGAAATAATTCTATTTCACTGGTAGGCCTGAATCCAGGAAAATGAAGCTTAAGTGCAGAAAAATCTTAGCCCTGTGCATCAACAGCTGTTAGTTAAGCCACTATTAACAGCTGCCCTCCCACAATATTAACCTCCTTCATTTCATACAACTAATCAAATAACCAGCCAGAACTGACGGTCTAAAAAAGCGTCTATTTTTGACTGCATACCAACAATCAGCCAAGGGAAAATAATAAGAGCCAGCATTCTCCTAGATACTGCAAGTGAACACCAACCCAGATTTATCCATAGAGTCTATCACAAGCCCACTAAACCTCTACACCTCAACTATGTAAAAACATAACAAAGTTTGACAAAACCATTTGCAATGAAACCCTCAAATAATGTAACTGAGAGCCTCTCAAATACCTAACACTAGATGAAGCCATCTCCTACTTCAGTGACTGGTTTATAATCATATTAAAATCAGCAGGCCCCACTTAGACATAAAAGGCTCAAATCAAATACTGCCTATTGGCTAAGTCATCAAACCAAAATGCTTATAAAAGATAGGGATAAAGCCTGCAAACAGTGGCACAAGGATAGAACCCAAACAAACCTAGAGTCATATCACTGTCCCAGGAACTACACCAAGACACAAGTTCTTACTGATTAAAGATTTTTTTCTCTTCTAACTAGGTCATCAATTTCTGGCAAACCCTAAACATCCTCTTAAGAGCCATCGTACTCTGTAAATGTGAACATACAGTGGATATAAAAAGTTTACACATCCCTGTTAAAATGCCAGGCTTTTGTGATATAAAAAATGAGACCACAATAAATCATTTCAAAACTTTTCCCACCTTTAATGTGACCTATAACCTGAACAATTCAATTGAAAAACAAACAAATCTGTTAGGGGAAAAATATAAAAAATAAAAAACGTACAATAAGCTGGTTGCATAAGTGTGCATACCCTTAAACTTTGTTAAATTACCTTTTGATTTAATTACAACATTCATTCTTCTTGGGTAGGAGTCTGTCAGCATGGCACATCTTGACTTGACAATATTTGCCCACTCTTCCTTGCAAAAGCACTCCAAATCTGTCAGATTGTGAGGGCATCTCTTGTGCACAGCCCTCTTCAGGTCACCCCACAGATTTTCTGTTGGATTTAGGTCTTGGTTCTAGCTGGGCCATTCCAAAACTTTAATTTTCTTCTGGTGAAGCCATTCTTTTGTTGATCTGGATGTATGTTTGGGGTCATTGTCGTGTTGAAAGGTGAAATTCCTCTTCATCTTCAGCTTTCTAGCAGATGCCTGAAGGTTTTGGGCCAAAAGTGACTGGTATTTTGAACTGTTCATAGTTCCCTCCTCCTTGACTAAAGCCCCAGTTCCAGCTGAAGAAAAGCATCCCCAAAGCATGATACTGCCACCACCATGCTTCACCATGGAGATGGTGTTCTTTTGGTGATGCAAAGTGTTATTTTTCTGCCAAGTGTACCTTTTGAAATTTTAGCCATAAAGTTCAACCTTGGTCTCATCAAACTATAACATATTTTCCCATATGCTTTTGGGAGACTTGATGTATTGTTTTGCAAATTTTAGCTGTACCTGGATGTTTTTCTGTGTAAGAAAAGGCTTCCGTCTTGCAGCCCTACCCCATAGCCTAGACATATGGAGAATACAGGAGTTTGTTGTCACATGTAGTACACAACCAGTACTTGCCAGAAATTCCTGCAGCTCCTTCAGTGTTGCTGTATGTCTCTTGGCAGCCTCCCTAACCTGTTTTCGTCTTGTCTTTTCATCAATTTTGGAGGGACGTCTAGTTCTTTGCAACTTCACTGTTGTCCCATGTTTTCTCCACTTTTTGATGACTGTCTTCACTATGTTCCATTGTATATCCAATGCTGTGGAAATTTTTTTGTAACCTTCTCCTGACTGATACCTTTCAATAATGAGATCCCTTTGATGCTTTGTAAGCTCTCTGTGAACCATGACTTTTGCTGTAGCAGGCAACTGAGTAAATATCAGGAAAATCCTAATAGGACAGCTGAACTTTATTTGGGGATAGAGTCTCTTTAATTGATGGCAGGTGTGTACCCAAGAAGACTGAATGCTTTAATTAAATCAAAAGGTGTTTCAACAAAGTATTAGTTTAAGGGTGTGCACACTTATGAAATCTGCTTACTGTACGTTTTTTTATTTTTTATATTTTTCCCCTAACAGATTTGTTTGTTTTTCAATTGAATTGTACAGGTTATAGGTCACATTAAAGGTGTGAAAAGTTTTGAAATGGTTTATTGTGGTCACATTTTTCTGTATCACGAAAACGTGGCATTTTAACAGGAGTGTGTAAACTTTTTATATCCACTGTAGGTGTACAATAAGTGACTGGCCAGTGATATCCAGCCTCTTACCCCATACCACCCTATGATCCTACCCCCACACCCCAACTCATCTTGAGAACCAATGGCACCAGACAGCCTACCACCTGAATATCTCAGCATAGCTGCTGGAAGTATGTCATCCAGTATCCTTCCTCATTAGCAAATCCATAACAGGAAAAAGAAATCCCTGCTTTATGGAAAGCATAATTCGTAATCCCATTCCATAAAGGCGGAATATCCAATAAGTTCTCTAGCTCTCTCCCCATAACCATCTTCCCCCCACTCTCAAATGCACCCGAAAGATATATCCAACAGCAGTTCCTAACCTTTCTGCGTGAAAACAAATTACTCCCACCTACTCAGCATGGATTTTGACCCCACCACAGCACGAAACATCCCTTCTACATTTCCTAGATTCTGACAATCTAGGTAGGAACCATGCCACATTGTTGCATTGTCTTCTTCAAAAGTCAAAGGCCTTTGATACAGATTTGCTTAATTTCTTCCTGCATGGATTCCATCTAATTTGTCTAGTCCCACCTGCCATTAGTTTGTTTACCAGCTACCCAAACAATCACACCCAGACTGTAAAATGGCCTGATTCCCACTTCATTTATCTCCCAGTCACAAGTGTTTCCCAACGCTCCATATTTGGACCTATTCTTTAAAAGATATTTATAACTGACATAAACAATCTAAAGATGCAACCATTATCCAATACATAGATGAATCTACCCTAGTCTGCTCTGTCTCTAGTCTATCCAGTTTGCAAAGCATGACACAGAATGTTTTCACCTCTGTCGAAAATTGGCTAGAAAGTCCCAGCTGTTTTTAAACCCTAAAAAAGCCAAAGTATTTTTTCCTTCCAAAAAATAAATCAGAATGACACAAATCTCAATATTCTCTCATAAAGCAACACAAACAATTAGAATTGTCACAAACAGTAAACTACTATCATCATCATCATTATCATCAAAAAGTTTGACATTCACAGACTGTTCCATGAAAATGGCACAGCAAGCCAGGCAGTCTATACAGAGAAAAAGGCACAACAAGCCAGGCAGTCTATACACAGAAAAAGACATGCTACATCACTTCACATAGACTCTTCCATGAAAAAGGCACAGCAAGCCAGGCAGTCTATATAGAGAAAAAGGCACAGCAAGCCAGGCAGTCCATACAGAGAAAGGCACAGCAAGCCGGGCAGTCTGTACAGCGAAAGACATAAAGGCACAGCAAGCCAGGCAGTCTATACAGAAAAAAACACATGCTCATGAAAAAGGCACAGCAAGCCAGGCAGTCCATACAGAGAAAAAGACATAAAGACACACCAAGTCAGGCAGTCTATACAGAGAAAGGCACAGCAAGCCAGGCAGTCTATACAGAGAAAGCCATAAAGGCACAGCAAGCCAGACAGTCTATACAGAGAAAAAGACATGCTGTGTCATTTCACATAGACTCTTCCATGAAAAAGGCACAGCAAGCCAGGTAGTCTATACAGAGAAAGGCAGAGCAAGCCAGGCAGTGTATACAGAGAAAAAGACATGCTACGTCAATTCAAAATATAGTAGCCACCTCCCATCTCCTCTCTACTCTCCTATATGTCCCAACAATATTTACACATCTGCTCTCTGCTAGCACACACAAACTACAACTGTGCTAAAATAAAATTAGTAAGTTAAGATGTAACCCCCAAACTCACACCCACTACTGCTCAGCCATCAGCACCCCGAATTGCCATGAACTACCTCATCACATCTCTCTTTCACAGTTACTCATAGCACACCACATACTACAGCACCCACTAAATGCACCCTTCATGACGAATCTTATCAAATGACGTCTCAAATAGAAACTTGCACAGCAAAGGGCTTAACTTAGTAGAAGCTAACAAATCCAACAATTCTTATGACAACTCATTGTTGTCAGTCAGTATATCTAAAGTATGAAACAATCTTTCAAGCAGTGTCAGGCCTTTGACCAACATGCAAACAATATAAAATAAACTGAAAGACTACCTAAGAAAAAGCAAACTATGTAGCTGTGCTTTATCCACTGGTGGATGGCACTGTCTCTCTCATCACTTCCTTTCCCCTCTCCCCCTCTCTACTACCCATAAACATTTTTTCTCCAACTTTTTCTATGCCATCAGCAAGCCCAAATTAACTTTTGTCCTTTAATAATGTATTTTCCACTTCAACTTCACTTCAATCACTAATTAATCCAGCCAAAAATTCACTATTCTTTTATTTACAGTAGAAATGCACAGTGCCAATACAAAGTGATAAAGCAAAATCAAAGAAGCTGCAGCACCTCACGTTACTACAAAAGCTGCAGCACCTCACATTACTACAAAAATGAAGTGCTTTCATCCCAGTGATGTGTACTTCCTCAGAATAAAA
This sequence comes from Protopterus annectens, assembly GCF_019279795.1. Classification (NCBI taxonomy): domain Eukaryota; kingdom Metazoa; phylum Chordata; order Ceratodontiformes; family Protopteridae; genus Protopterus; species Protopterus annectens. The sequence continues at coordinate 47,805,378 of NC_056741.1, forward strand.
ACTGAACACAGATTCCCAACTTAAATAACTCTAACCACAAGATCTACCAATTAATCAATTAGTTAAAAAGATTATTTTAAAATGACATGACCCCACTTTAGTAGATATCTGTCACAAGAGCATATAAAAATAAAAAACGCAATGAATGATAAATGATGAATGACATGTATAAATAGTAGATGAAAAACATATATAAATATGAAAAAGCAGAAACCTTACACAAAATTGTTTACTGCAAAATACTGGTGTTTCACAAAACTTATAAAGCAAACATTGCTTTTGACTTTAAAACACTGCTAATTGAGACCATTTTGTTGAGTCCAGGGACCACTGTAGCATTATATCTCAACTGCTACCTTAATTGCTTGTATTCAAGGAATTCGTTAGATGGTCGACCCTTGGATCCTAAGTTAACACGTTCAATGGAAATGAACCTAAAAATGTTTTGGATGACTTTTTTATATGTTTATAGAGCACATTCTTACCATCCCTTCTTTGAATGTCATATTGATACTGATAACTTCTACATCTCAGAGCCCTCTTGGTTCTCCCTTTATAAAATCCTTTGCACATTTAGCACTTCGCTATGTAAATAATGCTCTTGCTGTTACAGTAATACTTGTGTTTAAGTCTAATAACATTGTACCTTTCCAAAGGAAGGCAGGAAGCTACCAGTATGTGTCTACACTGTGTACAATGACCACACTTCCTTCAATTTTGGCCACTCGGAGTCTCTCAAAGAAGAGCTTTAATATAGGTGTCCTTATAAAGAATAACTGGTTTTCCTCCCACCCTGTCAAGGTGCCCTTGTTCAACCCCAAACAAACTCCAGTTTTTACAAATAATAGTACAAATGTCAAAATGTACATTGTAGGGTAACACCAAAGCTTTCTGAAAATTAAGCTGACCCTGTAGATTAGAGGAATCGTATACCCCCTGAAACCTCACATTTCTGTTGACATTCGCCAACATATGAAGGAATACTCCTAATCATCTTTTTTTCTCCACTTCACTAAAAATGTTAACCAAAACTGTTTTAGGGTATCCTTTTCTTTCAAACATCCCACATAACTTATCATATTCAGCCTGAAAGACCAAGTCATTGGTGACCATTCAGCCCAAAATTACAAGTCGCCCCTTCACCAGATACTTCTTTTGGTGAAGGGGGTGCCAGCTGTTGAAATGTAACAGGGAATTGGAGTATGTTGGCTTTCTATATAAAGTAGACTCAAATTTCTTCAACAATGTGTCTTTAGAAATGGAAACATCCAAATAGTTGATCCTCTCGGTTTGGACCTCCATTGTAAACTTCAATAAACTGGTAAAAGAATTCAAATACTGGAAAAACTGTTCTAACCTATCCCTGGACTTGGTCAAAAAAATAATAATGTCGTCCAGATAATAGCCATACAAGGATCAACATTCAGAGCATTCAGAAGTGAATACCGAATTGTTCTCCCAGTGGGCCAATACAATGTTAGCAGAGATGGGGACACATGCTGCCCCCATGCTACTCCACTCCTCCGTCTGAATAGCTCACTTTCAAATGTGATAAAGTTGTTTTCCAAAATGCCCTGCATAAGTGTCCTAAGGGTTGGTATTTCAGTATGTTCAAACCCAGAGCTCTTGTGCAAAAATTCATGTTAAGTTGTATATTTCGCCTTCATTCCTGCTGGTTGGGCTTGGAGCTGATCCTCGGCTGTGACTCGGCCATCTTCAAAAGCTCGAGAGCTGCTTACTGGCTCAAGACTCCCCCTATATCCCATGATGCCTGGCGCTAGATACCCAGATCTCGTTTGCCGCTTCTGCTACGAGGTTGCGTTTACTGGCTCAGGTTGTATTTTTCTATTTTATTGTTAAGCTGTTATAAAAGTTTTTGATTATAGTTAGTGTTTTTCAAGTTATTATAGTAGTTATAGTCATCTAGTTCTAGTGTTGTCTCCCATCCATCCCTTTCAAACTAGTTTTTTATTAGAGAGTTTTCCCCCTCCCCCTCCTTCTTTTTTGTCAAGGTAGCCATTTTTAGTTAGAGGCTAATCCTTGTTATTTGACTTTTAGATAATAGTTTTGTAGAATATATAGCTATAGTGTGTGTGTGGGTGTTATTAGAAATAGTTGTACATACTAGCTTTATTTACTATTTTCTGTTAAATATATAACTATAGCGTGTGTGTGTTGTTAGGGTGTGGTAGCTTGTGTAGAGTGTGGGTGTTTTTTGATTACCTACTACCCTACTCTTGTTTTTCTCTTTCCTTTCACAGGAATGTCTAAAGATACTAAAGTATCTGGATTCAAGAAGTGTGACTCATGCTGTCAGAAGATGTCTCTGACAGATGGTCACACTTCTTGTGTCTATTGTTTGGGTGCCCTACACCTGCAGGACTCTTGTTGTGTGTGCCACACCTTCAGTCCAGGAGTCCTGCAGGAGCATAGGAATAAGCTAATCCTCAGGGATTTGCTGAAACCGGAAAGGTCACCGGCTAAGGCTCAGCCAGTTAAACCCTCCAAGCCAATGAAGCTGTTGGCTCCCAGTTCGAAGCCGTCATCGGGTGTGGCATCTGCTTCGACTTCAATTCCGGCTGGAACCAAAGTTCCTGTCTCCAGTCGGCTCCGAATCTGGTGTCGGAACCATCAGGGAGCTGAAAACGCTCTAGGTCTCCATCCCTAGAGTCGATACACTCGGCTCCAGGGTCTCCTTTGCTGCAGTCTGAGCGAATTCACCGATCCCACTCTTCTCGGTCTTCCAGAATATCTGACCACGATGTGGAGAGAGTGGTGAGCAGGCTTCTAAAATCGCAGGCCCTGGATAAAATATTATCCAGCCCCCCTCATCAGGGTTTGGCTCCACCTGTCTCTGTAGTAGTTCCTCCTTCGACTCACCCTTTGAGTTCGGAGCTGGAGCCTGTTGAGGTTCGGATCATGGAACCGTCTGTACCGATACCTACCCTTTCGGTTCCGTCGTCTGCTCTGATCACTTCCATGGTGCCGTCCTTGGAGGGATCTGGGTGCCGGGACTCCCTCGTCAGCTCCGAGGGGGCGAGTGGCATCGGACCCTTGTCCGACCCCGTTCTCCCTCTCGGAGCTTCGGCGCAGGTGAGTTTGGCTCCTACATTGGCTTCAGAGGCATCTCTCTCGGTGCTGGGTGGGATTCCAGTCTCTTTGGAGCCGGAGCCCTCTTCGCTATCGGAAAGAGGCGCCTTCAAAGTCATGAGGAGTGTGCTGGCCTCTGAGTCAGCCCCACGAACAACCTCTTCGGCTCCTCCCCCCATGGTGCCTGCGTCTGCCTCTGCCCCTCCTCCAGACCCCAAGCGTGGGGAACAGGCACTCCAGAGCACCCCATTGGGTGTATCCTCTTCTTCCGAGACCTCCCCTGATCATTCAGAGGAGCCTCCTCGGAAGAGAAAATGCAAGAGGAAGCATATTGACTCCCCTGAGTCTGTCACTTCAGATACTGACTTAGAGGATTTGGAAGGGTCCCCGAGATCCCCCTCTGAAGATGTCTCCTTCTCAGACATCCTTGAGATGCTTAGGCAGAGGGGGGGACTGGACTACCCTTAACCCTTCCGAGGATGAGTCGGTATACCTGGATGCGTTTGGTTCCCGACCTTCTACCTCCTGGGTGTCTCCGCCTTTTGATCCACTGATGTCTATGGTGGCTCGAAAGGTATGGTCAGCCCCAGACACAGTGGAAACAACCCCCCTGAAGGCCCACGAAATTTATCACTGCGCCACAGGACAAGCAGTTTCTGACAAAGGGTGTTCCCATTGATGCCATGGTGGTAGCAGCGGCCACAAAAAAGGAGTTGGCTGAAACTTCTTCATCTGTTCATCTCCCTAATAAGGAATCTAGGATGATGGACAGATATGTGAAGCGGATGTTTGCCTCAGCGACCTTCACCATGAAATCGCCGAACTACTTTTGCCACTTTACACGCCTTCAAAGGGATCTCATTAAAGAGCTAGGAGATACCCTTCAAGATCCATCAGCTGCGAGGGCCCAGGCTAAGGTTGCCTCCCAGCTGGCGACTCTTAATTGGGTAGTAAACTCCTCCATGCGGCTCATTTCTTATGCAGCCGATGGTGCGAGTAGGGCCGCAGGCACAGGCGTGGCCTTAAGAAGGCATGCTTGGATGTGGTTATGTAACTTTATGGAACATTTCAGGGCATCTTTCATCAATGCCCTCTTTGATGGTTCTGCTCTTTTTGGACCACAGGTGAAGGATACCCTTACCAGGTGTGAGCAGGAAGGGAAGACTCTCTCTGCTGTGGGAGTCCATTTTTCCACTCCTTCTAGACCGTATCCTAAAGGCGTATCCTAAAGGTCAAAAGAGTGGGAAGATGTGCTTCTGGAAACCCCAGGGAGTCATGCCTGACACACATGGTGAGTTCCCCTCCAGGGGCGGAGGAGGGAACAACAATAGATGCCGCCCTAGGGGCGGGGGGGGGGGTCTGCAAAATCAGGGCCAAAGAGAATCCTTCTCTGACAAGCCCTTCCAACATCCCTGAAGTGCTGCCCGGCTGTCCACCTTCGGAGGCAGTCGGGGGAAAATTATCGCTGTACCCAGAAGCCTGGCAAAGTATAACAAAATACAAATGGGTACTTTCTATCATATCCGAAGGCTACAAAATCCCCTTCTTTCACACTCCCTACATTCCCAACAAATCCCTTCCAGATGTTCCACCCAATCTAAGGGATCAAGCAGTTCAAGAAATATCAAAATTGCTAAGAAAAAGAGCCATCCAGCCATTCCCAGCAGACCAGCAAGGATCCGGAATTTACTCGAGGTTCTTTTTGGTACTGAAAAAGACAGGGGACTGGAGACCCATTCTGGATCTCAGCAGACTAAACAGGTCTGTTCAAAGAACGAAGTTCCGGATGGTCACGCTTCAGTCCATTTTACCCTTTCTGGGTCAGGACAATTGGATTTTCTCCATAGATCTTCAGGATGCGTACTACCATATCAAGATGGACAGGCGCTCCAGAAGATTCCTCCGCTTCCGGCTGGGAGCCAGTTATTATCAGTTCAGAGCTCTGCCCTTTGGTCTCAACACAGCCCCCAGGGTGTTCACCAAATGTTTGGCAGTAGTTACCGCTCACCTGAGATAGCAAGGATTCCAGGTGTTTCCATATCTAGATGACTGGCTCCTCACTGCTACCACCAGGCATCACCTGCTGCGAGCCAGAGAATACACCATTCGAACTTGCGCCAGACTACGTATCACAATAAATTTCGAAAAGTCTGCATTGCTGCCTTGTCAATCTATTACTTTTATAGGCACAAACTTAAATACAAAGGACATGTCAGCAAGACTTCCATTAGTCAGAGTGTTAGACATTCGCTGACATGTGCAGGTCTTATTAGGATGCAAAAAAATTCAGGCCAGATTCGTCCTAAAAACCTTAGGTCTCATGGCAGTGGCTATCATACTAGTCCCCCTTGCTCGCTTTCATATGAGGATTCTTCAGTGGATGCTCTTCACCCAGTGGTCCTTTCAGCAACTTCCAATGTCTCACATGATCACACAGACATGCAAAAACCAACTTGCTTGGTGGATGGTTTCCCCATCAGTACCCCCAGGCAGACCATTTCTTCTTCCTCCTCCAGTGGCTACGGTGACCACGGATGCCTCCCTGATCAGGTGGGGGGGGGCATTTTCAGGGTAGAACAGTCCAATGCACCTGGCAGCCTCACGAGTACCATCTGCATATCAATGTCTTGGAGATGAGGGTCGTGCTTTTGGCGTTGCAAGCTCTTTAGAACTCTCTTCCCACCGGGACCATTGCAATTCAAACAGACAATATGTCGGTAGTGTGGTACATCAACAAGCAGGGCGGAACCAGGTCCTACCCCCTATGTCGAGAAGCACTCAGACTCTGGCAGTGGGCGATCTCTTCTCAACGGATTCTGACAGCAGCGCATATCCCTGGGAAGTCCAACGTTATAGCGGACAGGCTGAGTAGAGCAATTCTCATGCCTTATGAGTGGTCTCTCCATCAGACAGTGGCGGACCAAATCTTCCACAAATGGGGTCAACCTTGCTGCGACCTTTTTGCCACCCCCTTCAACAGCAAGTGCAACAATTTCTTTTTTCTCCTCCCTCTTCCCGGACACTTCCCCAGAGACACACTAGTTCACAATTGGCCTCAGGGACTTTTTTATGCCTTCCCTCCCTTTCCCTTGATTCCCAAACTAATACAGAAAGCTACCGCATTGGGATGCAAGATGATCCTCATTGCCCCTTACTGGCCTCGACAAATTTGGTTTCTGTTCCTGCATCATCACCTTCTGGATCAGCCCTGAACTCTGGACCCAGTTCCAGATCTCCTGATCCATCAATCGGGAGGGCTGCACCAATCCCTTCAGTCTCTCCAGCTCACTGCTTGGTTGCTCCACTTCTGACCTTAGCCAGGCTTCCGAACATCTCCCACTCACATGAAATCATCTTATCATTGCATAAGTCTACCACTAGAAAGACTTATGCTAGTAAGTGGAAATGTTTTTCTTCCTGGGCAGAGGCTAAAAGTATAGACCCTTTTTCAGCCCCTATACACAACATTTTGGAATTCCTTGTGGAACTCTTCCATGCTGGGTCCGCTTCCGTTACAATTAGGGTTCAGTTAGCTGCAATTTCAAATTTTCACATTGGCCTTTCGGAAAACAGTATCATGTCTCATGACCCTGACCTTGAGCAGTATCCTACCTTCACCAAGAGTGATGCCACAATACAGAGATAAGATGATCAGCTTTAACAATTGGCTTAAACACTGGTGTCATTCAAAGGGGATCCAGTATCTGTCTGCCTGGGATGACATGCTGGACAAGCCACGCTGCTTCGCAAGGGACGGCTTGCACCTGTCACCCCTGGGATTCCAGATATTGGCAAAGGCTCTTGCCACCCCCATAGTGCCTTTTTTAGGCAAGGCTCAAATTCTAAACCTACCACCCTAGAACACAAAAAAAGAAAAAAACTAAGGGTAATGCTGCTCAATGCCAGAAGTCTAAATCTCAAAATGCACGCACTCGAGGCCCTTCTCAGTATGGAGAACATCGATGTCTGTGCTGTGACAGAAACCTGGTTCAAGGCTCCTGAGAGCACCCCAGCTATCAGGTTTTACCTCATATCATGCGTTCTGGCCCCAAAATCCGGACAATACCAAGAAAGGAGGGATGATATCTATATTCATCAAGGACACCCACACCTCAAGACTGGTGGCAACGCTTGCGATGCATCGGAGACCATCCAGGTGCAATTAACCATAGGCAAGTCTGCTCTGCAAATTGTAGCATGTTACAGGCCACCCTCACAAACTCAGGAACCTCACATGGCCTTCCTGAAAACACTAGAGGATAAATGTATCACCAAACACCATCATACTAGGTGACTTCAATTACCCTAATATAGACTGGGAACACTACTCAAGCCCAAACACCCTAGCCCAAAAGTTCCTGGAATTCATAAACTCAAATGCCATGGAACAACTAGTCACCATCCCACAAGAGGAGATAACATACTTGATCTCATCATCACGAACATGGGAGCACAATGTTCAACACGGAAGTATACCCCTCACTGGTGAGATCAGATCACAAACTAATCTCGCTGGAGGTCCTCATCCCACCCCCACCTGAAATAAAAAAAACCACAGTAAAGAACTTCTCAAAAGCCGACTTCACACTTCTAAAGACTAGTGTGGTCTCCTTTAAGGCCCCGAGCGGCGGAAAACAGTACTCAAGCCGCTGAATCACTTACAAACACCTTCTACCAGCACCTGCAGGACTGCATGGATAAGGCAATCCCAAACAAAACAAAGACTCTTAGTACCAAAGGCAAGTGTCCAGTCTGGTGGACCCCAGCCATAAACAAACTCTACAATAAAAGGAGGAAGCTACTACAAGATAGAGCAAAATCCTTAAAAGGTAAGACACCCTTGATCACTATAAGTAAAAAACTAAGAGCTCTCATAAAATCATCCAAAGCAAATTTTGAGAGAAAAATAGCTAAAGACTCAAAAGATAATCATAAGGCCTTCTTTAGCTATGTTAGAAACCTAGGAGGAAACTCCCAGATATGCTCAGAACTAGTTCAAAATGATGTGAAGATTACTGATCCTACAGACATTGCCAACATACTGGCTGACAGGTTCAGTGCAAACTTCTCCCCCCCTCTCCCCCAAAAGGAGAGATATCTATACCAAACGATTGCAGCCCCCCAAACATCTCCAGCCCAAGTGAGAACTGCTCTCTCCAAAGCAAAAACACAGCATCCATGGGACCTGATGGTGTCCCCGGCTGTGTGCTCCACGAACTCAATGAGGAATTAAACCCACAGCTAGGACAGCTGTTTAATCAAAGTCTTACCTCTGGATCGTACCCAGGAGTGGCGCACTGCAACTGTGGTCCCACTTCACAAAGGCGGTGCCTCCACCGACCCTGGAAATTACCGGCCCATTAGCTTGACAAGCCTTATCTGCAAAGCCATGGAGAGGATCATAATGGACCTCATAAATAATGACATAGGGAATTTGCAGACTTTGGATCCAACCCAGTTTGGCTTTGTCAAAGGCAGATCATGCCTTTTAAACTTGGTTGACTTCTTCAAAACAGTCACCAAAGCCATTGGCGAGGAAAGGCAGTCCATACAGCCTACCTCGATCTGGCTAAGGCCTTGATACAATACCCCACTCGGGTATCATTGAAAAACTCATCAGCTTAAATGTTAACCCATACATCACAAGATGGGTTGCAAACTGGCTGAGTGACAGAACCCACAGGGTCAGAGTTGCTGGCGCCATGTCAGACTCAAAGCCTGTCACAAGTGGTGTCCCACAGGGCTCAGTCCTGGGCCCACTCTTGTTTGGCATCTACTTTTCCAGTACAAGCAAACACAGGAGGGTTATGGCTGACAAAGTTTGCAGATGACTGCAAACTGGGCGCCATAGTAGAAAATACATCTGACACAGATATCCTTCAGAAGGGTCTCACAGAAGCGGATAACTGGTGCCAGAGCCATGGCCTGAAGTTAAATGCCAAAAATGCATAGTCATACCCTTTGGGAAAAACAAGGTTACCCCTAGCTACCAAATAGGTGGCAATCCACTGAGCACAGAAGAAGTTATCAGGGACCTGGGGACCCAGGTTGATAGTAGTCTGTCATTCGACACCCATGTAGCTAAAGTAGTTAGGAAGACCTTCTACATTGCCCACCTTATCATGAAGGGATTCTCATCTAGATCAAGGGAGGTCATAGTCTCCCTTTACTCATCACTCATCAGACCAATGATTGAGTACAATGCCCCATTAGGGATGTATCTGACCCGACACCTGCAGCAGCTGGAGAGGCCACAAAGTTCCTCACCAAAAGGATAAAGGGTCTCAAAAATCTGTCCTATGCTGCCCGACTGAAAGAACTCCAGCTCTATTCAGTCGCACGCTTGCTCAGAGGTGACCTTTGCCTAACATACAAGGCCATGTCAAACCCAGATTTGATGAATATGCTTCACCTCAAAAATCTAGATCCATCAGAGCCATAAGGCGGGAGACTTAAACCTCAACACGGCTATTAATAGGACGTGCTGGAGGGATAGATTCATCACCCAAAGACTCCCTATGCTGTGGAACAAAATCCCGGTACATGTGAGGCAGAGCACCTCGCTGGCCTTGTTCAAGAGAAATCTTGACCAATGGATGGGAGATCGCAGATATACCCCAGGGATTACCTCAGTGTCACTGCTCGACAGAGGCACAGCAAAATAATGGGTATAGTTCCCCATACTAAAGGGGTGGCGTAAGCCACAAAACGATGGGCTAGGCTTGTAAATGCCCTCGGGCAGATAGCCTAGTATGAACCTATGAACCTATGAACCTATAAGCTCTGCAAAGCCTTTCTCAAAGGAACCACTCTGCTCAGACCCCCAGTGAGAGATCCTCCACCACCATGGGATCTAAATTTGATTTTAGCTTCTCTAATTTTGCCCCCCTTTGAACCTGCAGCTTCTTGTTCCTTGAAGTTCTTGTCTTGGAAAACCCTTTTTCTGGTAGCTATTACTTCAGTCAGGAGAGTTTCAGAACTACAGGCTCTTTCCATTCGTCCCCCATACCTGGTGTTCCACAAAGACAGGGTTGCTCTTAGGACTAATCTGTCTTTCCTTCCTAAGGTCCCTTCAGAGAGTAACTTGAATCAGTCCATAGACCTTCCTGTGTTTTTCCCAAACCACTCCAACAGGGCCGAATATAAGTTGCATCAGTTAGATGTTCACAGGCAGCTACGGTTTTATTTGCATAGAACCAAGGACATTAGAAAATCATATCAACTTTTCCTGTCTTATGTAGCAGGTAAACAAGGTCTTCCAGTCTCCAAAGTATCTTTATCCAGGTGGTTGACTTCTATCATCACATTCATATATCAACTGAGGAATAAAGAATTGCCAGTTAAACCGAAAGGTCATTCCACTAGAGCTTTAGCTACTTAGTGGCCTTTCTGGCTAGGTTGCCCATTTGAATCTATTTGTGCTGCAACTACATGGGCCAACCTGCATACTTTCATTGCACATTACAAGTTGGATTTGGCTTCCAGGAGCAGAGCTGATTTTGGTTCCACTGTTCTGAAGAGTCTTTTCCGATGAGCCACCCAGGATTTTAGGTGCTAGGGACACTGTCCCAACCAGCAAGAATGAAGGCGAGATAGACAACTTAACATAAAGAAGTTATGTACCTACCATAACGTTCCATGTTAGTTGTCTTCTTCTCGCCTTCTTTCTTGCATCCCACCCTCCATCCCCCTATCCTAGTGGACCGAGAAGAGTTCCTCTTGATTCTTCACTGGCTGAGTCTTCTCTGGCTATTCCTTTCTGACTAGTAGTCTCTCCAGTAGGATTTTTGCATTCTAGGATAGGATTCCTTTATTGTTATGTCTGCAGTTAGACTTACCAAATGAGATCTGGGTATCTAGCGCCAGGCATCATGGGATATAGGGGGGGCCTCAAGCCAGTAAGCAGCTCTCGAGCTTTTGAAGATGGCCGAGTCGGAGCCGAGGATCGGCTCTGAGCCCAACCAGCAAGAAAGAAGGCGAGAAGACAACTAACATGGAACGTTATGGTAGGTACATAACTTCTTCATATAACCAATCAAGACCTTCCTCATGTGGAATAACTGAAAAAAGCTCTTTGATATATATTGTGCTATCGGCTGCTGTATCATTTGGTAATTTAGCCCTCCTTCAGGAGTCCATTCTTTGTACCATAGCCCTTCATCTCAGTATATAGACTTCCCGTACCCTTGAGTATAAGGAGCCTTCTTGGCTTGTGAGCTTATCTCAACTTTTTCTTCTGTTTTCCTCTTGCAAAGGCAGTCTGGTATGACTACCACCAAACTCTTTGTTAAAGTAGTTCCTTTCAAGAGAAGCCCAGTACCTCTCCGCAGCTGTGGCTATGTTTTAGGTTTGCTGCTACTAATAGCTGTCTACCTGAAATGTCTACATCAACAGCTTCTATTGGAGGTGTGGACATTGGCAAGGTCCCCTCCTGCTGCCATCACATAAATAAATTGGTGCTGTCCTTGTTACCTGGAGCTGTCTCCCAACACTCACATACCTTTGTTGAAGGGTCAGCATCTCTGTCTCATGGTTGCACTGATTTTCTGTTTCCCTTGTTTTCTTCTGTCCCTTTTCGTCTCAAGTCAGCCATGAGCTCCAGGTCAAGTCTTTTTTAATTCCAGCTGGGTTTTGAGATCAATGAGGTCATTTGCAGGTGGGTTGAATTGTAATTTGCCCTACATGCTGCACACCCGCAGCCTCTGCCAGGCTGTTTCCTGGTTTACAGGACCTAGTTCCAGCTGTACACAAGGCTGCCATTGTGTCCTCCTTTGTCATAGTGGCATACAGAAAGGGAGGCATGCCATTAATACCATTCATTGAAACTCTTCTCCCCTCAGTAAACCACAGTCCTTGCTGCTTCCTGGAAATTTTCCATGAGGTAAGTCCTAATTAAGCCAGTCCTACCCTGTTTTAGTTAAAGGGTTTATTTTTCACATTCTGCTTGCACTTTGAGTAAACAAGTACCTAGTCAGCTTAGCTGCCCTTCTCCCAAAGAGAAACTCATAAAATCTTTTGGTTTATTCCTACATCTAAGAACAGCAAAATAGCTAATTTTTCTTTCATACATTTTTACATACGTGCTGAACATTTTATATTTACATAGTTGCAAGCAAAGTTGCAAACATTCTATAATTGTTACACATTGTGCAGAAAAACAAACACAAGTCTTACACATCTTTCCAATCTATATCTCTGCTACCCCACCCCTGAATAAAAACAATGAAATATTTTATTTATTTATTTATTTACATTTGTTTACCGGGAAATTCCGACTGGACACAGGTCCTTTTTCAGCTCCACAGAATGACATGGTAGATGGTAAACAGTAACAATCAAGGAATGTATACAGTAGAGGTGATCATGACATGGAGAAATACAGGAGCAAATTAGGTACAATTGACTTGAAGCTCTAATTACAACATTGAGAAATAAGAAGTAAAACACAGAGCTACAAATGTTCTAAACAGTAACTAGATAACAATAATAACAGACTAAATAAATAACTAAATCCTGAAGGATTCAACAGTAACTAGATAACAATAATAACAGGCTAAATGATAACTAAATCCTGAAGGATTCAACAGTAACTAGATAACAATAATAACAGGCTAAATGATAACTAAATCCTGAAGGATTAAACAATAACTAGATAACAATAATAGCAGACTAAATAAATAACTAAATCCTGAAGGATTAAACAGTAACTAGATAACAATAATAACAGACTAAATAAATAACTAAATCCTGAAGGATTAAACAGTGACTAGATAACAATAATAATAGACTAAATAAATAACTAAATCCTGGAAGGATTAAACAGTAACTAGATAACAATAATAACAGACTAAATAAATAACGAAATCCTGAAGGATTAAACAGTGACTAGATAACAATAATAACAGACTAAATAAATAACTAAATCCTGAAGGATTAAACAGTGACTAGATAACAATAATAACAGACTAAATAAATAACTAAATCCTGAAGGATTAAACAGTGACTAGATAACAATAATAGACTAAATAAATAACTAAATCCTGGAAGGATTAAACAGTGACTAGATAACAATAATAACAGACTAAATAAATAACTAAATCCTGAAGGATTAAACAGTGACTAGATAACAATAATAACAGACTAAATGAAACTAAATCCTGAAGGATTCAAAAGTAACTAGATAACAATAATAACAGACTAAATGATAACTAAATCCTGGAAGGATTAAACAGTAACTAGATAACAATAACAGACTAAATAAATAACTAAATCCTGAAGGATTAAACAGTAACTAGATAACAATAATAACAGACTAAATAAATAACTAAATCCTGAAGGATTCAGCAGTAACTAGATAACAATAATAACAGACTAAATGATAACTAAATCCTGGAAGGATTAAACAGTAACTAGATAACAATAATAACAGACTAAATTATAACTAAATCCTGGAAGGATTGAACAGTAACTAGATAACAATAATAACAGACTAAAGGATAACTAAATCCTGGAAGGATTAAACAGTAACTAGATAACAATAATAACAGACTAAATGATAACTAAATCCTGGAAGGATTAAGCAGTAACTAGATAACAATAACAGACTAAATGATAACTAAATCCTGGAAGGATTAAACAGTAACTAGATAACAATAATAACAGACTAAATAAATAACTAAATCCTGGAAGGATTAAACAGTAACTAGATAACAATAATAGCAGACTAAATGAATAACTAAATCCTGAAGGATTAAACAGTAACTAGATAACAATAATAACAGACTAAATGAATAACTAAATCCAGGAAGGATTAAACAGTAACTAGATAACAATAAAAACAGACTAAACGAATAACTAAATCCTGGAAGGATTAAACAGTAACTAGATGACAATAATAACAGACTAAATGATAACTAAATCCTGGAAGGATTAAACAGTAACTAGATAACAATAATAATAGACTAAATGAATAACTAAATCCTGGAAGGATTAAACAGTAACTAGATAACAATAATAACAGACTAAATGAATAACTAAATCCTGGAAGGATTAAACAGTAACTAGATAACAATAATAACAGACTAAATGATAACTAAATCCTGGAAGCATTAAACAGTAACTAGATAACAATAATAACAGACTAAATGATAACTAAATCCTGGAAAGATTAAACAGTAACTAGATAACAATAATAACAGACTAAATGATAACTAAATCCTGGAAGGATTAAACAGTAACTAGATAACAATAATAACAGACTAAATAAATAACTAAATCCTGGAAGGATTAAACAGTAACTAGATAACAATAATAACAGACTAAATAAATAACTAAATCCTGAAGGATTAAACAATAACTAGATAACAATAATAACAGACTAAATAAATAACTAAATCCTGAAGGATTAAACAGTAACTAGATAACAATAATAACAGACTAAATAAATAACTAAATCCTGAAGGATTAAACAGTAACTAGATAACAATAATAACAGACTAAATGATAACTAAATCCTGAAGGATTAAACAGTAACTAGATAACAATAATAACAGACTAAATAAATAACTAAATCCTGAAGGATTAAACAGTAACTAGATAACAATAATAACAGACTAAATAAACAACTAAATCCTGAAGGATTAAACAGTAACTAGATAACAATAATAACAGACTAAATAAATAACTAAATCCTGAAGGATTAAACAGTAACTAGATAACAATAATAACAGACTAAATAAATAACTAAATCCTGAAGGATTAAACAGTAACTAGATAACAATAATAACAGACTAAATAAATAACTAAATCCTGAAGGATTAAACAGTAACTAGATAACAATAATAACAGACTAAATAAATAACTAAATCCTGAAGGATTAAACAGTAACTAGATAACAATAATAACAGACTAAATAAATAACTAAATCCTGAAGGATTAAACAGTAACTAGATAACAATAATAACAGACTAAATAAATAACTAAATCCTGGAAGGATTAAATAGTAACTAGATAACAATAATAACAGACTAAATAAATAACTAAATCCTGTAGGATTAAACAGTAACTAGATAACAATAATAACAGACTAAATAAATAACTAAATCCTGAAGGATTAAACAGTAACTAGATAACAATAATAACAGACTAAATAAATAACTAAATCCTGAAGGATTAAACAGTAACTAGATAACAATAATAACAGACTAAATAAATAACCAAATCCTGAAGGATTAAACAGTAACTAGATAACAATAATAACAGACTAAATAAATAACTAAATCCTGGAAGGATTAAACAGTAACTAGATAACAATAATAACAGACTAAATAAATAACTAAATTCTGAAGGATGAACAAGCAGTGAGTAGTTTTTGTAGTGATAGGGGGGCTACTCTATCTAAATCTGGGAAAGGAGAGAAGGATTGAAGGGGGGTTATTAGTCGGGGTTTGGACA
Organism: Protopterus annectens; assembly: GCF_019279795.1. Lineage (NCBI taxonomy): Eukaryota > Metazoa > Chordata > Ceratodontiformes > Protopteridae > Protopterus > Protopterus annectens. Next base: position 47,820,921 of record NC_056741.1, read on the forward strand.
AGGACAAAGTCATTGAGAATTTAGGTGAGATTTAAATGCAGTCTTAAAAAGACTGCAGAAAGGAAGGGTAGTTATGGTAGTGGGAAGGTTGTTCCAGAGGTTGGATATAGCATAGGAAAATAGTGCTTCACCTGCTAAGTTTTTGGCTTTGGTGACCTGGAGTAGATTTTTGTTGCAGGAGTGTATTGGTCTGGAAGAGTGATAGAATTAGAGAATTGTATGGAGTGATGGGATTCAGAGAGGGTGGTTTACTAGTTTATGAGCAAAGGTGAGTTGAGTTTGGTGTAGGAGTTGTGGGAGTTCAAGCCAGTGAAGGTCTCTAAAGGAGACACAGTGGTGGCTGCAGTAAGAGGCACCAGTGGCAAATTTTGGGATTTTATTGTAGCAGACTTCGATTTGGTGTATTTGTAGGTCTGACTGTCTAAGATTTGTAAGTATGGGTGATGTGTAGCGTAGGGTGGAGATTAGTTGGGAACTGGTGATAGAGATTCTTGCTGGTTTGGTGAGGTATTGGTGGCTACTATATAAGGCACCCAGTTTTTTGTGAAATGTTTTTATTGTTAGTGATATGTGGGTGTCAAATATGAGATTTTTGTCTATCTGTACACCGAGTAGTTTTGTGTGAACCGTTGTTGAAAAGGATGTATTATACTTGGCTTGAATAATGAAATGCGGGGTGTCTGTGGTAGATTTGGAGGATTGGAAGATGAGGAGTTTGGTTTTATTTGGATTGAGGAGAAGCTGGGCATTAGATAGCCAGCTTTCAACTGAAGAGAAAGATTCTTGGGTGATCTGTTGGAGTTCTCCTAGAGTTGGAGCTGATCAGATGAGGGTGGAATCATCTGCATACTGTATGAGGGAGGCATGTTTGGTGGTAGTGTGCAGGTTGTTGGTGAAAAGGGAGAAAAGTAGGGGACCAAGGATGGAGCCTTGGGGAACCCTGAGAATAACAGGTAGGCGAGGGTATAGATTGTTGTCCCAGATGACTGATTGCTGGGGGCCTTGTAGACAGCTGTGGAACCAGTTTGTGGCTGGTGTGGAGAAAGGGATGTTAGGTAGAACAGAGAGTAGTAGATTGTGTGACACAATGTCAAAGGCTTTAGATAGATCCAGAAATACAGCAGAGGAGAGGAGGCCATTGTTTGTGTGATGGAGGACAGTGTTGGTGAAGGAGAGGAGAGCAGTTGTCATGCTGTGGTGTGGTCTGAAACCATGCTGGGTATTGGAGAGGAGGTCTGAAACCATGCTGGGTATTGGAGAGGAGGTTATTCTTAAGGGGGAGTTTGGAGACCTGTGAGTTGATGCTTCAAGTATCTTGGAGAGGGGAGAGAGGATGGCAATGGGGCAGTAGTTGGAGAGGTCAGAGGAGGGGCCACCTTTGTAGAAGGGAATGATGTGTGATATTTTCCATAGCGTGGGTACATAGGATTCAGATATGGAGCAGTTTATTAATATGGAAATAGGATAAGATAGGACATCAGCTGCTATCTTTAGGTATTCAGTGGGCAGGTAGTTGGCTGCTAGCTTTTTGGGTTTTAGTTTTGTCAGGAGTCTTTTTATGTAGGAGGTGGGTACTGTGGAGAGAAGGAAGGTAGGGAGGAATGGTTTGGGGTTGGCTGAGGGGGGGAATTAGTATAGGGAAGTGTTTTTTTTTGTTAGGGATTGAACAGATTCTGTGAAGTGTTTATTGAAGGAATCAGCAATGCTACTGGTAGAGAGAGGGGTGGTTGGTAGGGGGGTTCTTACTTTTCCTGGGCAGAGTATAGAGTTAATTGTGGACCAGAATTGCTTGGGGTTGTTTTGGGAGGAATTTAGAGACATCTGATAGAAAAGGTCTTTGTCTGCTTTTACTTGCTTTTTGACCTTGTTATGTAGTTCAAGGAAGAGTTGTCTATCTGAGGGGTTTTTAGTTATGTGCCAGCATTCCCGGGTTTTATCCCTGGTTTTCATAAGGCCCCTGGTGTTTTTTTGCAGGCAGGGGGAGCTCTTAGTTCTGATTTTGGTGTTTCTCAAGGAGGCATGGAAGTTAAGGATGTTGAGGAAGGTACTGTTAAAGAAATGGACTGCTTCATCTAAGTTGAGGTATTTTAGAGGTGACCAGTTTACATTCTGGAGGGAGGAGGTGAAAAAGTTGGGGTTAAAATTAGCTTTGTTGTGAATATGTCTGTGGGTAATGGGTTTGCAATCATTAATGTGATTTTTTTTGTAGGAACGTTGGGGAATGGTCATTGAGGGAGTCAGGTAAACAGCTTTATGGGGAATTGAAAGATTTGTTGCAGTCTGAGAAAAATAGACAAGCACCACAGTGCACTTGTATGTGTACTGGAATGTATATGTATCCCTCTCTCTCTACACACACACACACACACACACACATATATATATATATATATATATATATATATATATATATATGTATGTGTGTGTGTGTGTGTGATTGAGAGTCCCCTTCAGAATATCAAAATTGCAGAACATCGTACCTCTGATCGTCAAAGACCAGAGGATTGAAGTTCTGCAATATTGAACTAAAAAAAAAAAAAAAAGTGAAAACTTATTATTTCACTTTTTTGCAGGGGGCAAGCTTGCCTCTGCCCCCCACACCCCCTACTATTTAAATATACCAACACTGAGATCACAGTACATTGAAGAGAATGGTACCGTACAGCCCACACCCCCTACTATTTAAATATACCAACACTGAGATCACAGTACATTGATGGGAATGATACCGTACAGCCCACACCCCCTACTATTTAAATATACCAACACTGAGATCACAGTACATTGACTGGAATGGTACTGTACAGCCCACAACCCCTACTATTTAAATATACCAACACTGAGATCACAGTACATTGACGAGAACGGTACTGTACACCCCACACCCCCTACTATTTAAATATACCAACACTGAGATCACAGTACATTGACAAGAATGGTACTGTACAGCCCACACCCCTACTATTTAAATATACCAACACTGAGATCACAGTAACTTGACGAGAATGGTACTGTACAGCCCACACCCCCTACTATATAAATATACCAACACTGAGATCACAGTACATTGATGAGAATGGTACTGTACAGCCCACACCCCCTACTATTTAAATATACCAACACTGAGATCACAGTACATTGATGAGAATGGTACTGTACAGCCCACAACCCCTACTATTTAAATGTACCAACATTGAGATCACAGTACATTGACGAGAATGGTAATGTACAGCCCACACCCCCTACTATTTAAATGTACCAACACTGAGATCACAGTACATTGACGAGAATGGTACTGTACAGCCCACACCCCCTACTATTTAAATATACCAACATTGAGATCACAGTACATTGACGAGAATGGTAATGTACAGCCCACACCCCCTACTATTTAAATATACCAACACTGAGATAACAGTACATTGACGAGAATGGTAAAGTACAGCCCACACGCCCTACTATTTAAATATACCAACACTGAGATCACAGTACATTGACGAGAATGGTACTGTACAGCCCACACCCACTACTATTTAAATATACCAACACTGAGATCACAGTACATTGACGAGAATGGTACTGTACAGCCCACACCCCCTACTATTTAAATATACCAACACTGAGATCACAGTACATTGACGAGAATGGTACTGTACAGCCCACACTCCCTACTATTTAAATATACCAACACTGAGATCACAGTACATTGACGAGAATGGTACCGTACAGCCCACACCCCCTACTATTTAAATATACCTACACTGAGATCACAGTACATTGACGAGAATGGTACCGTACAGCCCACACGCCCTACTATTTAAATATACCAACACTGAGATCACAGTACATTGACGAGAATGGTACCGTACAGCCCACACCCCCTACTATTTAAATATACCTACACTGAGATCACAGTATGTTGACGAGAATGGTACCGTACAGCCCACACCCCTACTATTTAAATATACCAACACTGAGATCACAGTACATTGACGAGAATGGTACCGTACAGCCCACACCCCCTACTATTTAAATATACTAACACTGAGATCACAGTACATTGACGAGAATGGTACTGTACAGCCCACACCCCCTACTATTTAAACATACCAACACTGAGATCACAGTACATGGACGAGAATGGTACTGTACAGCCCACACCCCCTACTATTTAAATATACCAACACTGAGATCACAGTACATTGACGAGAATGGTACTGTACAGCCCACACCCCCTACTGTTTAAATAAACCAACACTGAGATCACAGTACATTGACAAGAATGGTACTGTACAGCCCACACCCCCAACTATTTAAATATACCAACACTGAGATCACAGTACATTGATGAGAATGGTACCGTACAGCCCACACCCCCTACTGTTTAAATATACCAACACTGAGATCACAGTACATTGACGAGAATGGTACCGTACAGCCCACACCCCCTACTGTTTAAATATACCAACACTGAGATCACAGTACATTAACGAGAATGGTACCGCACAGCCCACACCCCCTACTATTTAAATATACCAACACTGAGATCACAGTACATTGACGGGAATGGTACCGTACAGCCCACACCCCCTACTATTTAAATATACCAACACTGAGATCACAGTACATTGACGAGAATGGTACTGTACAGCCCACACCCCCTACTATTTAAATATACCAATACTGAGATTACAGTACATTGACGAGAATGGTACTGTACAGCCCACACCCCCTACTATTTAAATATACCAATACTGAGATTACAGTACATTGACGGGAATGGTACTGTACAGCCCACACCCCCTACTATTTAATTATACCAACACTGAGATCACAGTACATTGACGAGAATGGTACTGTACAGCCCACACCCACTACTATTTAAATATACCAACACTGAGATCACAGTACATTGACGAGAATGGTACTGTACAGCCCACACCCCCTACTATTTAAATATACCAACACTGAGATCACAGTACATTGACGAGAATGGTACTGTACAGCCCACACCCCCAACTATTTAAATATACCAACACTGAGATCACAGTACATTGACTGGAATGGTACTGTACAGCCCACACCCCCTACTATTTAAATATACCAACACTGAGATCACAGTACATTGACGAGAATGGTACTGTACAGCCCATACCCCCTACTATTTAAATATACCAACACTTAGATCACAGTACATTGACGAGAATGGTACCGTACAGCCCACACCCCCTACTATTTAAATATACCAACACTGAGATCACAGTACATTGAAGAGAATGGTACCGTACAGCCCACACCCCCTACTATTTAAATATACCAACACTGAGATCACAGTACATTGATGGGAATGATACCGTACAGCCCACACCCCCTACTGTTTAAATATACCAACACTGAGATCACAGTACATTTTCTGGAATGGTACTGTACAGCCCACAACCCCTACTATTTAAATATACCAACACTGAGATCACAGTACATTGACGAGAACGGTACTGTACAGCCCACACCCCCTACTATTTAAATATACCAACACTGAGATCACAGTACATTGACGCGAATGATACTGTACAGCCCACACCCCCTACTATTTAAATATACCAACACTGAGATCACAGTACATTGACGAGAATGGTACAGTACAGCCCACACCCCCTACTATTTAAATATACCAACACTGAGATCACAGTACATTGACGAGAATGGTACCGTACAGCCCACACCCACTACTATTTAAATATACCAACACTGAGATCACAGTACATTGACGAGAATGGTACCGTACAGCCCACACCCCCTACTATTTAAATATACCAACACTGAGATCACAGTACATTGACAAGAATGGTACTGTACAGCCCACACCCCTACTATTTAAATATACCAACACTGAGATCACAGTACATTGACGAGAATGGTACTGTACAGCCCACACCCCCTACTATTTAAATATACCAACACTGAGATCACAGTACATTGATGAGAATGGTACTGTACAGCCCACACCCCCTACTATTTAAATATACCAATACTGAGATCACAGTACATTGATGAGAATGGTACTGTACAGCCCACAACCCCTACTATTGAAATATACCAACATTGAGATCACAGTACATTGACGAGAATGGTAATGTACAGCCCACACCCCCTACTATTTAAATGTACCAACACTGAGATCACAGTACATTGACGAGAATGGTACTGTACAGCCCACACCCCCTACTAGTTAAATATACCAACATTGAGATCACAGTACATTGACGAGAATGGTAATGTACAGCCCACACCCCCTACTATTTAAATATACCAACACTGAGATAACAGTACATTGACGAGAATGGTACTGTACAGCCCACACGCCCTACTATTTAAATATACCAACACTGAGATCACAGTACATTGATGAGAATGGTACTGTACAGCCCACACCCACTACTATTTAAATATACCAACACTGAGATCACAGTACATTGACGAGAATGGTACTGTACAGTCCACACCCCCTACTATTTAAATATACCAACACTGAGATCACAGTACATTGACGAGAATGGTACTGTACAGCCCACACTCCCTACTATTTAAATATACCAACACTGAGATCACAGTACATTGACGAGAATGGTACCGTACAGCCCACATCCCCTACTATTTAAATATACCTACACTGAGATCACAGTACATTGACGAGAATGGTTCTGTACAGCCCACACCCCCTACTATTTAAATATACTAACACTGAGATCACAGTACATTGACGAGAATGGTACTGTACAGCCCACACCCCCTACTATTTAAACATACCAACACTGAGATCACAGTACATGGATGAGAATGGTACTGTACAGCCCACACCCCCTAATATTTAAATATACCAACACTGAGATCACAGTACATTGACGAGAATGGTACTGTACAGCCCACACCCCCTACTGTTTAAATAAACCAACACTGAGATCACAGTACATTGACGAGAATGGTACTGTACAGCCCACACCCCCTACTATTTAAATATACCAACACTGAGATCACAGTACATTGACGAGAATGGTACCGTAAAGCCGACACCCCCTACTGTTTAAATATACCAACACTGAGATCACAGTACATTGACGAGAATGGTACCGTACAGCCCACACCCCCTACTGTTTAAATATACCAACACTGAGATCACAGTACATTGACGAGAATGGTACCGCACAGCCCACACCCCCTACTATTTAAATATACCAACACTGAGATCACAGTACATTGACGGGAATGGTACCGTACAGCCCACACCCCCTACTATTTAAATATACCAACACTGAGATCACAGTACATTGACGAGAATGGTACCGTACAGCCCACACCCCCTACTATTTAAATATACCAACACTGAGATCACAGTACATTGACGAGAATGGTACTGTACAGCCCACACCCCCTACTATTTAAATATACCAACACTGAGATCACAGTACATTGATGAGAATGGTACTGTACAGCCCACACCCCCTACTATTTAAATATACCAACACTGAGATCACAGTACATTGACGGGAATGGTACTGTACAGCCCACAGCCCCTACTATTTAAATATACCAACACTGAGATCACAGTACATTGATGAGAATGGTACTGTACAGCCCACAACCCCTACTATTGAAATATACCAACATTGAGATCACAGTACATTGACGAGAATGGTAATGTACAGCCCACACCCCCTACTATTTAAATGTACCAACACTGAGATCACAGTACATTGACGAGAATGGTACTGTACAGCCCACTCCCCCTACTATTTAAATATACCAACACTGAGATCACAGTACATTGACTGGAATGGTACTGTACAGCCCACACCCCCAACTATTTAAATATACCAACACTTAGATCACAGTACATTGACGAGAATGGTACCGTACAGCCCACACCCCCTACTATTTAAATATACCAACACTGAGATCACAGTACATTGACTGGAATGGTACTGTACAGCCCACACCCCCAACTATTTAAATATACCAACACTTAGATCACAGTACATTGACGAGAATGGTACCGTACAGCCCACACCCCCTACTATTTAAATATACCAACACTGAGATCACAGTACATTGAAGAGAATGGTACCGTACAGCCCACACCCCCTACTATTTAAATATACCAACACTGAGATCACAGTACATTGACTGGAATGGTACTGTACAGCCCACACCCCCTACTATTTAAATATACCAACACTGAGATCACAGTACATTGACGAGAATGGTACTGTACAGCCCACACCCCCTACTATTTAAATATACCAACATTGAGATCACAGTACATTGACTGGAATGGTACTGTACAGCCCACACCCCCTACTATTTAAATATACCAACACTGAGATCACAGTACATTGACGAGAATGGTACTGTACAGCCCACACCCCCTACTATTTAAATATACCAACACTGAGATCACAGTACATTGATGGGAATGGTACTGTACAGCCCACACCCCCTACTATTTAATTATACCAACACTGAGATCACAGTACATTGACGAGAATGATACCGTACAGCCCACACCCCCTACTATTTAAATATACCAACACTGAGGTCACAGTACATTGACGAGAATGGTACTGTACAGCCCACACCCCCTACTATTTAAATATACCTACACTGAGATCACAGTACATTGACGAGAATGGTACCGTACAGCCCACACGCCCTACTATTTAAATATACCAACACTGAGATCACAGTACATTGACGAGAATGGTACCGTACAGCCCACACCCCCTACTATTTAAATATACCTACACTGAGATCACAGTATGTTGACGAGAATGGTACCGTACAGCCCACACCCCTACTATTTAAATATACCAACACTGAGATCACAGTACATTGACGAGAATGGTACCGTACAGCCCACACCCCCTACTATTTAAATATACTAACACTGAGATCACAGTACATTGACGAGAATGGTACTGTACAGCCCACACCCCCTACTATTTAAACATACCAACACTGAGATCACAGTACATGGACGAGAATGGTACTGTACAGCCCACACCCCCTACTATTTAAATATACCAACACTGAGATCACAGTACATTGACGAGAATGGTACTGTACAGCCCACACCCCCTACTGTTTAAATAAACCAACACTGAGATCACAGTACATTGACAAGAATGGTACTGTACAGCCCACACCCCCAACTATTTAAATATACCAACACTGAGATCACAGTACATTGATGAGAATGGTACCGTACAGCCCACACCCCTACTGTTTAAATATACCAACACTGAGATCACAGTACATTGACGAGAATGGTACCGTACAGCCCACACCCCCTACTGTTTAAATATACCAACACTGAGATCACAGTACATTAACGAGAATGGTACCGCACAGCCCACACCCCCTACTATTTAAATATACCAACACTGAGATCACAGTACATTGACGGGAATGGTACCGTACAGCCCACACCCCTACTATTTAAATATACCAACACTGAGATCACAGTACATTGACGAGAATGGTACTGTACAGCCCACACCCCCTACTATTTAAATATACCAATACTGAGATTACAGTACATTGACGAGAATGGTACTGTACAGCCCACACCCCCTACTATTTAAATATACCAATACTGAGATTACAGTACATTGACGGGAATGGTACTGTACAGCCCACACCCCCTACTATTTAATTATACCAACACTGAGATCACAGTACATTGACGAGAATGGTACTGTACAGCCCACACCCACTACTATTTAAATATACCAACACTGAGATCACAGTACATTGACGAGAATGGTACCGTTCAGCCCACACCCCCTACTATTTAAATATACTAACACTGAGATCACAGTACATTGACGAGAATGGTACTGTACAGCCCACACCCCCTACTATTTAAATATACCAACACTGAGATCACAGTACATTGATGAGAATGGTACTGTACAGCCCACACCCCCTACTATTTAAATATACCAACACTGAGATCACAGTACATTGACGAGAATGGTACTGTACAGCCCACACCCCCTACTATTTAAATATACCAACACTGAGATCACAGTACATTGATGAGAATGGTACTGTACAGCCCACAGCCCCTACTATTTAAATATACCAACACTGAGATCACAGTACATTGACGAGAATGGTACTGTACAGCCCACACCCCCTACTATTTAAATATACCAACACTGAGATCACAGTACATTGACGAGAATGGTACTGTACAGCCCACACCCCCTACTATTTAAATATACCAACACTGAGATCACAGTACATTGATGAGAATGGTACTGTACAGCCCACAGCCCCTACTATTTAAATATACCAACACTGAGATCACAGTACATTGACGAGAATGGTACCGTACAGCCCACACCCCCAACTATTTAAATATACCAACACTGAGATCACAGTACATTGACGAGAATGGTACCGTACAGACCACGCCCCCTACTATTTAAATATACCAACACTGAGATCACAGTACATTGACTGGAATGGTACTGTACAGCCCACACCCCCTACTATTTAAATATACCAACACTGAGATCACAGTACATTGACGGGAATGGTACCGTACAGCCCACACCCCCTACTATTTAAACATACCAACACTGAGATCACAGTACATGGACGAGAATGGTACTGTACAGCCCACACCCCCTACTATTTAAATATACCTACACTGAGATCACAGTACATTGAAGAGAATGGTACCGTACAGCCCACACGCCCTACTATTTAAATATACCAACACTGAGATCACAGTACATTGACGAGAATGGTACCGTACAGACCACGCCCCCTACTATTTAAATATACCAACACTGAGATCACAGTACATTGATGGGAATGGTACTGTACAGCCCACTCCCCCTACTATTTAAATATACCAACACTGAGATCACAGTACATTGACGAGAATGGTACCGTACAGCCCACACCCCCTACTATTTAAATATACCAACACTGAGATCACAGTACATTGACGGGAATGGTACTGTACAGCCCACACCCCCTACTATTTAAATATACCAACACTGAGATCACAGTACATTGACGGGAATGCTACTGTACAGCCCACACCCCCTACTATTTAAATATACCAACACTGAGATCACAGTACATTGACTGGAATGGTACTGTACAGCCCACACCCCCTACTATTTAAATATACCAACACTGAGATCACAGTACATTGACTGGAATGGTACTGTACAGCCCACACCCCCTACTATTTAAATATACCAACACTGAGATCACAGTACATTGACGAGAATGGTACTGTACAGCCCACACCCCCTACTATTTAAATATACCAACACTGAGATCACAGTACATTGACTGGAATGGTACCGTACAGCCCACAACCCCTACTGTTTAAATATACCAACACTGAGATCACAATACATTGACTGGAATGGTACTGTACAGCCCACACCCCCTACTATTTAAATATACCAACACTGAGATCACAGTACATTGACTGGAATGGTACTGTACAGCCCACACACCCCCTACTATTTAAATATACCAACACTGAGATCACAGTACATTGATGAGAATGGTACCGTACAGCCCACATCCCCTACTATTTAAATATACCAACACTGAGATCACAGTACATTGATGGGCATGGTACCGTACAGCCCACACCCCCTACTATTTAAATATACCAACACTGAGATCACAGTACATTGACGAGAATGGTACCGTACAGCCCACACCCCCTACTATTTAAATATACCAACACTGAGATAACAGTACATTGACGAGAATGGTACCGTACAGCCCACACCCCCTACTATTTAAATATACCTACACTGAGATCACAGTACATTGACGAGAATGGTACCGTACAGCCCACACGCCCTACTATTTAAATATACCAACACTGAGATCACAGTACATTGACGAGAATGGTACCGTACAGCCCACACCCCCTACTATTTAAATATACCTACACTGAGATCACAGTATGTTGACGAGAATGGTACCGTACAGCCCACACCCCTACTATTTAAATATACCAACACTGAGATCACAGTACATTGACGAGAATGGTACCGTACAGCCCACACCCCCTACTATTTAAATATACTAACACTGAGATCACAGTACATTGACGAGAATGGTACTGTACAGCCCACACCCCCTACTATTTAAACATACCAACACTGAGATCACAGTACATGGACGAGAATGGTACTGTACAGCCCACACCCCCTACTGTTTAAATAAACCAACACTGAGATCACAGTACATTGATGAGAATGGTACCGTACAGCCCACACCCCCTACTATTTAAATATACCAACACTGAGATCACAGTACATTGATGAGAATGGTACCGTACAGCCCACATCCCCTACTATTTAAATATACCAACACTGAGATCACAGTACATTGATGGGCATGGTACCGTACAGCCCACACCCCCTACTATTTAAATATACCAACACTGAGATCACAGTACATTGACGAGAATGGTACTGTACAGCCCACACCCCCTACTATTTAAATATACCAACACTGAGATCACAGTACATTGACTGGAATGGTACTGTACAGCCCACACCCCCTACTATTTAAATATACCAACACTGAGATCACAGTACATTGACTGGAATGGTACTGTACAGCCCACACACCCCCTACTATTTAAATATACCAACACTGAGATCACAGTACATTGACAGGAATGGTACTGTGCAGCCCACACTGCCTACTATTTAAATATACCAACACTGAGATCACAGTACATTGACCAGAATGGTACTGTACAGCCCACACCCCCTGCTATTTAAATATACCAACTCTGAGATCACAGTACATTGACGAGAATGGTACTGTACAGCCCACACCCCCTACTATTTAAATATACCAACACTGAGATCACAGTACATTGACCAGAATGGTACTGTACAGCCCACACCCCCTACTATTTAAATATACCAACACTGAGATCACAGTACATTGACCAGAATGGTACTGTACAGCCCACACCCCCTACTATTTAAATATACCAACACTGAGATCACAGTACAGTGACGAGAATGGTACTGTACAGCCCACACCCCCTACTATTTAAATATACCAACACTGAGATCACAGTACATTGACGAGAATGGTACCGTACAGCCCACACCCCTTACTATTTAAATATACCAACACTGAGATCACAGTACATTGACGAGAATGGTACTGTACAGCCCACACCCCCTACTATTTAAATATACCAACACTGAGATCACAGTACATTGACGAGAATGGTACTGTACAGCCCACACCCCCTACTATTTAAATATACCAACACTGAGATCACAGTACATTGACGAGAATGGTACTGTACAGCCCACACCCCCTACTATTTAAATATACCAACACTGAGATCACAGTACATTGACGAGAATGATACTGTACAGCCCACACCCCCTACTATTTAAATATGCCAACACTGAGATCACAGTACATTGACGAGAATGATACCGTACAGCCCACACCCCCTACTATTTAAATATACCAACACTGAGGTCACAGTACATTGACGAGAATGGTACTGTACAGCCCACACCCCCTACTATTTAAATATACCAACACTGAGATCACAGTACATTGATGGGAATGGTACTGTACAGCCCACACCCCCTACTATTTAAATATACCAACACTGAGATCACAGTACATTGATGGGAATGGTACTGTACAGCCCACACCCCCTACTATTTAAATATACCAACACTGAGATCACAGTACATTGACGAGAATGGTACCGTACAGCCCACACCCCCTACTATTTAAATATACCAACACTGAAATCACAGTCCATTGACAAGAATGGTACTGTACAGCCCACACCCCCTACTGTTTAAATATACCAACACTGAGATCACATTACATTGACGGGAATGGTACCGTACAGTGCGGAACGGGACACTTACGATTCTCCTCACTGTAGTGTGATCTCGGAGTTGGTATATTTAAGTAGCAGAGGGAGTAGGGGGCATGGGGGGCTTGCCCCCTGCAAAGACTTACAAGAAGATTTCCTATCTTTTTTAATTACTTCTACTTTAATGTTCGATGTTGTAGAACATCAATCACCTCTTCCTTGATGGTATGTAGTTCGATATTCTGATCATTTAAAGTAGACCCATATATTTATATGGTTTACTATCATAAAACCGAAATGCAAAAAAAAAAAAAAAGTCTGAAACATTGAACTGAAACTGCGAATGCCTGCATACTAATTAGGCATAAATGCCAAATATCGAACGTGACTTCAGTTTAGGTACAAACCTACATTAAACTACTACACTGCCAGTCACATTTTAGCAGAGGGGCAAGCCCCCCTGCACCCACCTGTGGGAGGCTGTGCTCCCCACACCCATTGCAAACTTTATATTCCAGCTCTGAGATCGCACTACAGTGGGGAAAGGGGTAATTTCCCGATCCCCACTGTACTGCGATCTATATTCAGAACTCTGATGGCATATGTGCGAATGCACATTGTCCTTAACTGACCTACACACTCGCACTAGTGCAGGTCAGCGGAAATGGGAATCACCCTAATGTGGTTTGACATTATGTTTTTCTCTAACCTGTACTCATCATTGTTATAGTAAACCATTTACATTTATATATGTATTTATGTATATATATATATATATATATATATATATATATATATATATATATATATATCTGTATAGGTTTACTATCATTTGATTGAACTGCAGTTGACTGAAACTGAAATGGCTGAAACAATTTGACTGAAAAGCAGTTTGACTGAAAACCTAGTTGAATGAAATCACAATTCACTGAATCTCAAATCATAGAAAACATTCTACATAATAAAATACAGCATAAATTAATGTTTTTTGCAGGGACACACCCCCATGTGAGGGCTTTGACCCCACAAACTCATTTAATTATATCCAAAGTCACACAGCAATGGAGAAGAGAAAAAACACACAGTGAATCAGTGTTAGTGCACAAACATCTCTAAATCTGGGGGTGCAACATGGCATGGGTACTGACAATCCACACATAATCTTTTAGACTCATTTTTCAGGCAAACCATATCCGCAGAAATGGCACCATCATATACTACCTCAGTTCTATACCTTTCTATCATTTGTGTTTCAGTGAAATGAGGTTTCATTAAATTGGGTTTTCAGTCAAATTGCTACAACCATTTGAATTTAAGTCAACTGCAGTTCTATCAAGTGATAGTAAACCTATCTATATCTACAGCTACATCTACATATATGTAGTCAAACTTCAGATGGTTGAGACCATATGATCAACTTTTCAAAATGTGTCACCTTTTGTATGGTGATGGCAGTAAAGTGGGGATCTGGGAATTACACTTTTCCTCATTCAAATGTAAGTTAAAAATCATTTAAACCCAGAGGAAAGTTGACATTACGCTTGAGTTGCCAAAATAATTCCTTATATTCAAATTTTGTTTTCTAATCTCCACCAAGTGGGTTTGTATTAGCTTTCTCTAAAATGGCAAATTTGAATTCTTTATGTATACCACTCAGTTGTACTTATTTAAACGAGCATTATTGCTGTTCATATTTTATATTATTGTAGTACTCATAAATTTCTTCCTAAGAGGCCTTTCAATCTTGCCCACCTGTACCCCATGTGAGGGCTGAACATTTGGCAAGGTGGAATTAAATGTATTGTTAAGTGTTAAAAATTCATCTTCCAAAGTAATGAACACTGCTTACAGGAATCACATTTAATGGTCCCCAGTTTTTTCTTATTACTTAAATAACTTCACTACTTTTATTACTCTCAAAATATTCTTCAAATTATGTGCTGTTGAAACACAAAAGTGGGAGATGGTGGCATCACTTCATGTGCTGTTGAATTGTCCCTCATAATACTCCAATTCTTACTTACGATATTTGTAACATATTTTGAGTTCTCATTATACTCTCTCAAAAACTGAATCTTTTTCTGTAACTTGCACAGTACTAGGTTCTTAATTTTCAAACAACCCTGTACCTAAAAGGGGTTTATATCTTTACCCCATTCTCCCAACACTTCCTTACTAATATTTCTTACAAGGTTGCTTGGGTAATCTCTGCTAAAAACATATCACACAGATTAACCAAATGAAGAAGCACTACTGATGTTCATCGTGTTTCACTGTTGCATTCATGACTGTAGGGTTCTCCCCTGCCGGCAGACAGCCCCAAGTCGGCCAGAATCCCAAAGTCTGGGTCCGGCGTCTTCTGTTCAACCATGCTCCCTGATGTCAGAGCACCAGGAGTACAAAGCTGACAGCCGACGCCATCTTCTCCAGTCTTTCTTGCCGTGCGGTGATAGCAGTTCGCAAGTACCGGTCGGCTGACTCCTGACGAATTTTTCTATATACTTTGGTCCGAAGACTTTCTTCTCCACTCAAAGCTAAGTACCCCGTTAGGGAAACTTTTTTCTTGCTCCACTCCGATGTCAGAAAAAGTTAATAATTGTATTTCATGTGGGAAGCAAATACCTCACAAGGATTTTCATTCTTACTGTATTCCTTGCTTAGGCCCTGACCACGACATAGCTAGTTGTCGGTTTTGTGCTAGATTCAATCAACGTACAATTAGGCGAAGGTACGATTTTGCTTTTCATTACTTCGGTAGGCGCTTTAACTACAAAATGTCATCGGATACGGTCCCGGCTACCGGAGTTCACAAACATCGCAAGGATAAAGACAGGCCTCCAAGGTCCAAATCTCATGATAGCGCACAAGCGGAGCCAGCTTCAGGTTCGGCCGTTGTCAGTGAGGCGCTTTTGCAGCCCCTGTCATTGGCCATTTCAGAACAGATGGCCGAAACGGACTCTCATGAGGAGCCAACCAGGCCTTTAAATATTTCTGTTGCAGGACCTTCGGACAATGCTCCTTCGGATGGGTCCGAAGCCGTTGTGCAGGTACCGGCTTCCGAAGGGGTTTTTCAGGCCTACTCAGCTACTAGTAAAGGCAAAGGCAAAGACTCCTTCTAAATCAAAGACTTCAGCACAGACCTCTTCTGAACTGGCTCCCAAGTCACAGAAACAGTTACTCAAGATGGCGGAGGATTTACTTACTATGATTAGGGGTTCACATCCCCCTCCAGACAAAAGGCCAAGGCAGGATGTTTATTATGATTCCTCTGATCAGGTTTCTGTTTCCTCAGTTTCTTCTTCTGATCAGGAATATTCTTTCCCTCCTTATGAGGATTCTGATGCTGAAGAATCCATTCCTTCAGCTTCTCCCCCTGAGGATTTCTCTTTTGGGGAAACTTTGCATGAAATGAGGGAATATTTCCACTGGGAAGGACATGAGTATTCGGAATCCAAGAAAAGACTGAGGGATTTTCTTCTTCTTCCCCAACATAGACCCCTGGCTATTCCTCCTGTTTTGGATATTGTGGATGATGCCTTTTCGGAGGCCAACTTAACCCCTGACTCTTTTCCTCCTGCTCCTGTTAAGCCTGATAGATATTACAGGGTTCCTGATTCCCATCTGTTTTTATACAAGAACCCTGCTGCTGACCCTGAAACCATTTCTCAGGGTCCTAAGGGAGTTAAGACAACTTCTGCCAAAAATCCCATTCCTACTGAAAAGGAAGGCTTTAAACTGTCAGTTTCATATGCTTAAATGCCAGCAATTTCTCTTGTCTGTCTTAAAACAAAAGCTTACTTCCATTTCTGCCTGTGCAGATGATAAGGAATTACATGACTTATTGCATGCCACTGAACAGGGAAGCATGGTTTACACTGTGGATTTGATGCCTTGGAGGCTTCTTGTAGGGCTGCGGCCTCTGGCACAGTCATTAGAAGGCATGCATGGCTAAAGGAACAAAATTTACCTGAACAAGTAAAGGCTAAATTATTGGCTGTTCCTGTTCAGCATAATGTTTTGTTTGGATCAAAAGCTGAAGAGGTGATTAAAAAGATGGAGGATAAGGTGAAATCCATGCAAACAGTTAAAGATTTCTTACAAGTACAGCCACCTAGATTTAGCAGGAATTGGCCTTCAAAAAATTGGTCCTTTCCCACTTCAGACAGGCCTCAGAGGGGTAGATATAGACGCTCCAGAGGTAGGCCTCAAACACAAGCTGCTTATAGACCAAGACAGTGGACTGCTTCCACCCCTAGGGGAGGAGAGGACAGGTCACAATCTCAAAGGAAACAAACTCAATGACTCCCTCTGTTGGGCTACAGGAACTTCTTGCCTGGAAGCCCCTCTCGGAGGAAAACTCTCTCTTTTTATCAAAATTGGACTCAAATAACCCAAGACAAATGGGTTTTGGATGTGGTTTTAAGAGGTTACAAATTCCATTTTCATACCTTGCCAAGGCCAAGCGGATGGCCAGACCTTCCAAAACATCAATGGACGGAGGCCTTAAACCAGGTGGAAGCTCTTTTGGCTATGAATGCCATAGAACTGGTTGCTGTTTCAGAGATGGGAAAAGGTTTTTACTCAAGGCTTTTTCTAGTCCCAAGGAAGCAAAACTTATGGAGACCCATTCTGGATCTGTCGGTCTTGAACACTTTTCTAGAGATTCCAAAATTCAAGATGCTTACTCTACAGCAGCTACTTCCAATGCTGTCCAAAGATGCATGGATGGTAACTTTGGATTTAAAGGAGGCATATTTACACATTCCCATCAGGCAGGATCGCAGAAAATACCTCAGGTTCAAGGCCGGATCGAGGCACTTTCAATTCTCTGCGCTGCCCTTAGGATTGTCTACTGCGCCCAGGGTCTTCACCAAATGCCTGGCTCCAGTAGTAGCTTACTGCAGACTCAAGGGAATTCAAATTTACCCTTATCTGGACGATTGTCTAATTCAGGCAGACAGCAAGGATGTCTTACTCCAGCATCTAGAATTTGTACAGAACCTCCTGGGATTCTCTGTAAACATAAAAAAGTCAAATTTGACACCATCACAACAGATAACTTTTCTGGGTGCACTTCTAAACACCACAACCCAGATGGCATTTCTGACTTCCGAAAAACAATTACAGCTGGCTTCAACTTTCAGAACCTCGGCAACTCTAACTGAACTATCTGCAAGGAAATTCCTGCAGGCTTTGGGCTACATGGCCTCCTGCA
The DNA here is from genome assembly GCF_019279795.1 of Protopterus annectens. Classification (NCBI taxonomy): domain Eukaryota; kingdom Metazoa; phylum Chordata; order Ceratodontiformes; family Protopteridae; genus Protopterus; species Protopterus annectens. The sequence goes on from NC_056741.1 coordinate 47,840,054, forward strand.
TCCTTCTCGTACCATATGCAAGACTACACATGAGGAAAATACAGTGGTACCTAAAAAGTGTATGGTCTCAGCATTGCCACAGTTTAGACATACTGATCTCCGTCCTTCCTTGCCTTCAAAAGGAATTTCTTTGGTGGTCCAGGGCATGTGCTCTAAACAAAGGGAAACCCTTCCATCTGCCTCCTGCCACTCAGATTCTAACCACGGACGCCTCGGATTATGCTTGGGGAGCCCATTTTCAGTGCAGTTGTTTGCAGGGCCTTTGGACAAAGGATCAGAAGCACCTGTATATCAATTTAAAGGAAATGTTAGCTGTTCAGAAAGCTCTATTGGCCTTCAGGAATCTTTTACAACCAGGACAACTGCTAATATGGACAGACAACACCACAGTTATGTGGTACATAAACAAGCAAGGGGGATCTCATCCCTACCCCCTTTGCCGACTAGCCATGGATCTATGGAACACAGCTCTAGCTTGCAATCTGGATCTTCAAGCTCAGTTTCTACCAGGGAAACAAAACTTCCTGGCAGACAGTCTGAGCAGAAACCTTTCGGATCCACACGAGTGGATGCTGGACACCAAAATATTCAGGATGATAACAGCAGTCTGGGGATGTCCTCACATAGACCTCTTTGCATCCCATCTCAATCATCAACTACAGAATTTTTGCACCAGGACTTTCCAAAGAGAAGCTTGGAAAGTGGACGCCCTGTCATTAAGTTGGAGGAACCTCTCGGGATATGCCTTTCTGCCTCTTCCTCTTCTTCCACGGGTTTTATTGAAGATAAAACAGGACAAGCCCAAGATGATAATCTTGCTGGTTCCAAATTGGCCTCGGCAGTTTTGGTATCCAACTCTAAAAAACCTATGCCTGGTGCCCCCTTGGGTTTTACCTCAGTCTCCGAACCTTCTGTCCCAACATCAGGGTCAGGTTCTACACTCTCATGTCAGAACTCTCAGCCTGGCGGCCTGGTTAATCCAGGGCCTTTGATTTCTTCTTTACTGCCCAAGCAGGTTATGGATGTCATTTTAGAAGCCAGACGTCCTAGCACTAGAAAATCTTATGCAGGAAAATGGAAAAGATTTTGTTTCTGGTTGCAGGCTCAGGATTCTGATCCTCTTCTTCCTAATATTACTTTAATTTTACTTTATTTGACAGATCTCTTACATAAGGGTCTCTCTTTCTCTTCCATTAAGATACATGCCTCTGCTATTTCTGCTCATTATAATACAGTCCCTCCCATCTTTTTCTACCAGCTCATGAGACAGTTTCTCAGAGGAGCTAAGAACTTAAGACCTCCTAGATCTCCTCCCATTCCTGCTTGGGATCTCAACTATGTTTTGGAAAAACTAACCTTGCCTCCTTTTGAGCCTGCTGCCTCTTCTGACATCAAGTTTTTATCTTGGAAGACAGCTATCCTGTTAGCCCTAACCTCTGCCAGGAGAGTTTCAGGGTTACAAGCTCTTATGGCTTTGGAACCTTATATTATTTTTCATCAAGACAGGGTATCTTTGAGGACTAATCCTACCTTCATGCCTAAAGTGGTTTCCAAAGTGGCTTTAAATCAAACTATCCACTTCCCAACCTTTTTCCCCACTCCTCAAAATAAAGGGGAAAGGATCTTACATTCCTTGGATGTACACAGACAACTACGTTTTTACCTGAACAGAACCAAGGACTTCAGAAAATCAGAACAATTGTTTGTTTCTTATGCTTCAAGTTCCCAAGGTAAAGCCATTTCAAAACAGACCATTTCAAAATGGATTGCTCATGGAATCAGATTATGTTATTCTCACCATGGAAAGCAAATCCCATGGAGTATACGGACTCATTCCACCAGAGCTGCTGCCACTTCTGCGGCCTTCCTCAGGGGAGTTCCTACCAAGGACATTTTGGAAGCTGCAACTTGGAGTTCAGTGCATACTTTTTCTAAGCACTACAATCTACCTCTCTACTCTAAGTCTAGGGCAGGCTTTGCCTCTGCAGTCTTGCAGGGCCTTTTAGCCGCCCCTTCCTCTTTATGACCACCTCCCTTTTTTTCAGCTTTGGGATTCTACCCTACAGTCATGACTGAACAGTGAAACACGATGAACATAGTACAGCTGTGTACACCTACCATAAATGTAGATGTTCGAGTGTCTTCACTGTTGCAGTCTGGGTTTCCCTCCCTCCTGTCCCCTCTTGTTTTTACTTCTGTGTATTTCCTTTTTCCACCATTCTTCTGAGGTGTATTTGCAAAGCTTATGGGACCTTTTTCATTTTGGGACTCCTGACATCTGGGGCAAGAAAAACTGGAGAAGATGGCGTCGGTTGTCAGCTTTGTACTCTTGGCGCTCTGACGTCAGGGAGCATGGTTGAACAGCTGACGCCGGACCCAGACTTTGGGATTCTGGACAACCTGGGGCTGCCTGCCGGCAGGGAAGAACCCTACAGTCATGACTGCAACGGTGAAGACACTCGAACATCTACATTTATGGTAGGTGTACACAACTGTACTTTCCGAGTCCACAACACTCATTTATTGTAACAAAAAGTAAAAAAATTAAGCGCTTTCGTCAATACCTTTTGACTATTGATGTAATGGTTTAACCTATTTTGAGGAGAGACTTTTCAGCTTGTCCAAATTACACAGTGATGAGGTCAATTTAATATGTGAAATAATGGGGCTTATATTGGAGAACAATTGCATCTTTTTTGAGGGTGAATACTTCCAACAGGTTAGGGGTGTAACAATGGGAGCAGCTTGCGCCCCAACCTATGCAAACCTGGTTTTACTGGGATGGGAAAGAGAACATGTGTTTAAAAGTGAATTCTATTCCAGTATATCTTTTTATTGTAGGTTTTTGGATGATATTTTTATTTTGCGGAAAGGACCTGCAGATAACATTCCTTTATTCATCCAATACCTTAATAATAGTACTGAATTTTTGAGGTTTACCTACCAATCTCATCCTCAGGAAATTAGCTATCAGAATACTAAAATTATTAGAGACAAAGAAAAATTTGTATCCAGGATACATCGTAAAAAAACTTTTTGCAACAACTATCTACACTATGACAGCCACCACCCTCTATCACAGAAGAAGAGTATAATAAAAGGACAGGCTATTAGAGTAGCTAGAATGACTTCTTTAAAGGAAGATGTCATGAGTGAATTTGATTTTTTGAAGGGTATATTTCTGGACAGAGGCTATCCATTAGAAATAGTTAACACTTTAAATGAAGTTGTAAGAGAATGGGGGAAAAATACACACCTTTACTAGGTAAGGGTTTAAATAAAACTGTGGACACAGTGGAAAATGCTGAAAAAGTGAGCAACATTAACTATGAACAAACATGTATTGTGCAATACAGTCCTTTATACCAACAAGTAAAAGAAGCAATACATAAAAATTGGAACATATTTAAAGTCGATCATGATGTTCACCAAGTGGTGGGAGAAAAGCCCGTTTTTACTACAAACATTGGGCCTAATATAAAAAGAATTTTGGAAAATGGGCATTACAATCCTACTAAAAGTGAAACAATAAAGGGTAGTAGACCCTGTGGTAGATGCAATTATTGTTCTTACATTTTGCAAGAGGACATGATTTGTTTAGAAAAGTGTAGTTCATTTAAAAAGAGGGAACTGTTGTTCTAGCAAGTTAGTATATATTGCTAGGTGCAATACCTGTAATTCCTATTACATTGTGAAGACCGAGAGGGCTCTTAAGACCAGAATATATGAGCACCTGTATGATATAAAAAACAAAAAAGATACAAATGCTCTGTATAAACACAGTGCACAATGTGAAAGTTATACAGGTTTTAAATTTGCTATTCTTGATACAATAAATATAGAAGCCAGGGGTGGGGACTGGCAGAATGCACTTTATAAAAGAGAGTTACTGTGGCAATTAAGGTTGGCAGCAAATTTCCCCCCCTGGTTTAAATGATCATTTAAGTTTGTTACCTATTTTAAAGGAAAAAGCAGAACATATTTAAACAGTTCTTTTTATAACAGAGTGTAAACGAGGAAACACATATACTAAGGTTTTATTCATGTTCTTTGTAATGTGTTTGAAAGCATGCAACCTTTTGGAAAAACAGCTTTCCAACTTTCTTTTGTTTTAATTAAGAACACTGTTTGGCATTTTTTTTTAAATCTTAATTGTTTTAATATGCTTGTTCATCAGTGGAAAATGTTTAGCCAATCCTGGGCAAGCTAACAGTATAAAAATGTTTTTTAATTGCTTTCAAAGTTAATTCTGATGAAGTCAAGGTGGATTGACGAAAGCGCTTAATTTTTTAACTTTTTGTTACAATAAACGACTGTTGGGGACTCGCAACAGTAGTGCTTCTTCATTTGGTTTACTTGCTTTCTCAGAGCACTATTCGCACCACTTTCTTTCTTGGTTCACATATCACACAGATTGTCAATTTCTTTACATGCCTGTTCAAATGTAGAGGTCATTCTGACAACTCTCATATATTACCCTTTTATTAAACCTTTTTAAAGCAAAAGGGTGGGCACTTGGGTAATGTAAATTGCTAAAAGTTAGTTTCATGTAAATTTTAGATGTAAACTCTTCATTGGAATGCCCAAATCATGGTGTCTATGTAGTTCATAACATTCTTGTCAAAATTAAAAGTGAATTAAGCAATAACCCACACCTGGGTGTGGGGAATGCTGGATCTCACGGTTGGTGTGGTTTGGTCATGAGGGCGAAGTCCAAGTGGCCAACCAAAGACAACCATGGGTAAATCCAGTATTACCCACACCCAGGAGTGGGTTATTGCTATTATACAATGACATTATTTAAGAAAAAAAATACTTACTTTTTTTAAATAATGGCATTGTATAATGCCTCTGTGCTGCCCTTCCGCAGCTGTCTGGTATTCTGCAGCAGTTCTGATGTACTGCTCATGCATATGCTTATGCAGTACATCAGAGCTGTGTGTGGAAACAACGGAGAAAGCAAGATCTCCATTGCTTTTTAGAAAGTGTCTGGCTATGTTAAAGGAGTTTAACATAGTGAGGCACTTTCTAAAAATTTACGGAGATCTTGCGTTCTCCGTTGCTGTAACAAAAAAAAAAAAAAAGACTTATACTAATGGAAAAAGTCCGGGCGACCAGACCTTTTTCCATTAGTATAAGTTTGATTTACAACATGCCCAATCAGCATGCACGTTTTGGAATATTAATGGGGGGTCGTTGTATAATTTAAAGTAATTAGTTGTGCTATAGAGGTAATCAGCAAAACTGCGAATAGTATTCTCAAGACCTTTCCATAAAATAAAAATGTCATCCAGGTATTTCAGTAAAAGCACGCAATACTTAAAAAATTGGGAATTAAACAATAAAGCTTCTCCTAAACTAATAGAAACAAATTGCTGTAAATTGGGGAGAAAACAGCCCCCATAGCTACACCTTTTATTTGTTTGAAAATCTCCATTTCAAAAAATAAAAAATTGTTATCAAGTACAAAGAAAACCATGTCTATTCTTACCATTTCTATTCTTAAATCAAACCTGTATACTGATAAAAAGTGACAGTTGACCAAACTATCATGAAATAGATTCAAGCCTTCTTCATCTGGTATGGTGGTGAAAAGATTCACTACATCAATACTAAGAAATTCAATTTTGTTATTCTACAAGTCGGGCATAAGCCTACCAAGAAAGTATCACAAGCCCTTTAAAATGTGGGATTTGTTCTGAAATGTGGACTTAAGAAGCCTGTCACTAAGGACAGCCAAGGGATATGTTTTAGATCTTTCTGCTGCTACAGTTGGTCTAAACAAAGGATTTGTTATATGCTTATGAATTTTTGGAATGCCAAAAATTGTAGGGACTGTAGGTGTATGAAATCATAAATGGTCTCAGAAATTCTGTTATCTAATAAAAAGTCATATAATACCACATCAGTTTTATTATAGGCAATATTAACTTCATTTCTTATGGTTGGAACATAGGTACTGGTGTCATGAAGAATATGAAACATAATACACGAGCAATCAGCAGCAGCAAAAAATGACAGTCCTTCCAGCCTTATCAGATTTTATAATTTGAACTGTCCTGTCCTTAGTCAGACAATCTAGGACTGCCTTTTCTTTTTATTTAAATTACATTTTCTAGGATGTTTACTTTCTCTAGCAAGTTCACAGATATCTTCAACACAAACCCTCTCAATGATTGAATAACTGGGTGCATTACATGGTTGTAAAGAATCTTCTAAAGGTTCTGCCATCTTTACTGGAATTATAACTCAAGTTAACATCTTTAAAATGAAATGCAAGGTTCAATTTCCTTGTGAAAAGGTTTGTTTCAATCACTAAATCGTCAAAGGGTTTGGTTGGTATAAACTTAAAACTTGTGGTGGACATAATGAACTGAAATTTGCCATTTTAGAGAAAGTTAATACAAACCCACAAAGGGAGATAGAAAACAAAACTTGAATATAAGGAATTATTTTGGCAGCTCAAGCTTAATGGCAACTCTCCATGGGGTAAAATTAAATGTGAGAGTGTTCAATCTCGCCGTTTGTTCTTACACATGGGTTCGGAGCCGATCCTCGGCTCCGTGTCGGCCGCTTGGCAAGCTCTGCATCGAGAAGAAGCTCGAGACCAACCTAACTCCCACAATCCCCCTCTGCCTTTACCTCAGATCTAGTTTGCCGCTGCAACGTTCGCATCAGATTGATGAGCTCGAGCAACCTTAAGCTAAGATTTATAAATTTCTTATATTTCTTCTAATTTTTTTTCTAAAAAAATTGTCTTTAAGTGACTGTGTGTGTGTGTTAGTAGTGTTTCGAGGAATTCTCGGTTCCATATAAAGTCTTTTTATATACTTTATTAGAGTTTTCCCTCGGGGCCTACCCCACCGTGTAACTTGGATTGACTACTGGATTGACTTTTTACAGGATTTGACAATAAGTTTTCTGGATTAGACAAAATTACTGGACTTGACATAATATTGACTTTTTCTCTGTTAGCTGTACCTAAAATTGTGACATGTCTGAGAAAGCTAAGTCTGGCTTTAAACGCTGCCAATGTGGGCAGAAGATGTCGGTGACTGATAATCATAGTTCCTGCGTCTACTGTCTTGGCCCTCTCCATCTGCAAGAAGACTGCTCTATATGTCATTCTTTCAGTGGTAGGGTCATGACAGATAGGCGCAGGAAACTTATGGATAGGGGGCTTTTGAAGCCTGCCTTTCAAGAGGCTCTGGATGCATCAGACCAGACATCCAAATCCTCGAAGGAATCGAAGACGTCGGAGCCCAGGTCATCGGCTCCGAGCTCTTCAGTCAAAGTTCGATCACTGGTTCCACAGACTTCGGAGCCGAGTATTGAACTGTTGTCAGTTTCCGAGCCTCAAGTCTTGGAACCGGTGACGGAGCTCCCTCCCCCGGCACTGTTGAGGTCGGCTTCGTCTTCGATTCCTTCGACGCGCTCTTTCAGGCCCCTCTCCGACACCAATGTAGACCGCGTGGTGCAGAAATTAATGGAGAATACGGCCTTATCCAAACTCATCTCTGTCTCCTCCCAGTTGGTGTCGAGACTCGAAGGCCTTCCCTTATCTCCACCTGTTCCTCCTCCGAGACCTACCCAGTCTTCGGAGCCGGGAGAGGCTGATCTGGTGATTGTGGAGCCTTCGGTGCCAGAACCGTCCTTTTCTCAGTCAGCTCCGTTCACCTCGACTCCGTCGGAACCGGTACCAGAGTCTCGGAGCCGAAGATCCATCCTTGGATCCGGGACTGAGAGTCGGACTGATGTTTCGGTTCCGACGCTCCCTCTCGGGGCCTCGGCTCGGATCGACTCGGCTCCATCCTCGGGGTCGATGCCTTCGGTGCCTGTCTCGGGGATTCTTCTGATTTCCTCGGAACCGGGAGATACCTCGACTCAGGACCCAGGGGCCTTCGACCTCATGAGGAAGGTGTTGTCTACTCAGACAACCACGTCAGCAGAAACAGCTTCTCCCTCCCATAAAGGACCATTATCCTCCTCTGCACCCATGGCTACATCTAAGCGTCGAGCACCAGTGTCTCAGCCACCCCTGGAGGGTGCCCCCACTTCCTCGGAGGCTTCTTCGGATGCCCCCCCCTCGAGGAAGTTCCGAGGAAAAGATTGTGTAAGAGGAGACACTTAGATTCTCCACAAGAATCATTGACATCGGACACTGACTTGGATGAGTCAGAAGGGTCCCCAAAGTCACCCTCAGAGGATGTCTCTTTTTCTGACATCCTGGAGATCCTAAAGCAGAGAGGTGATTGGCAATCCCTCCCCCCTTCTGAGGATGAGTCAGTCTTGCTGAAGGCATTCGGTGCTCGCCCTTCCTCCTCCTGGGTCACTCCGCCCTTCGATGAGTTGATGGAGCTGATTGCTCGAAGGGCGTGGGAGACGCCTGACACGGTGGAGCCAGTCCCTAGGAAGCCTAATAAATATATTACTGCCCCTCAGGATAAGGCTTATCTGACAAAGGGAGTGCCAGTGGACGCTATGGTGGTGGCAGCGGCCACGAAAAAGGAGATGTCTGAATCTTCCTCATCTGTCCATCCGCCTAACAGAGATTCTAGGACTATGGACAGGTATGGGAAGCGCATTTTTAGTTCAGCGGCTTTTTCTATGCGATCCCTGAACTATTTGACCCACTTCACACGGCTACAGAGGGATCTAATCAAAGAGTTGGGAGAAACCCTCCAGGGTACTACAGATGCTGCTGTCTCAGAGAAAGTTACAGCACATCTCAATACCCTTACATCTATTACGAACTCGTCCATGAGGCTGATCTCATACGCAGCCGAAGGATCGAGTAGGGCAGCAGCTTCAGCGATTGCTCTTCGTAGACAATCCTGGATGCGCTTATGTTCATTTGCGGAGGCAGTCTTCCTTTACTAACGCCCCATTTGATGGTGCCACTCTCTTTGGCCCCAAAGTGAAGGAAACCCTTACCCGGTGTGAGCAAGAGGGAAAGACTCTGTCTGCTGTTGGAGTCCGTTTTTCCACCCCATCCAGACCGTACCCCAAAGGGCAACGTGGTGGAAAAATTTGGTTTCGAAAACCCCAGGGGTCTTTCCCAAGCACACAGGGTGATGCCCCCTCTAGAGGCAGAGGAGGGGGCAGAGGTGGAAGACGCCGCCCTGGTGGCAGAGGGGGTCCACAAAACCAAGGTGACAGGGATACACCCCCTGGGAAACCTTTCCAGCACTCCTGAGAGGAGGCCCGACTGTCCTGCTCTGGAGGCAGTCGGGGGTCACTTAGCTTTATACCCTCAGGCCTGGCAAAGTCTTACATCAGACAATTGGGTAAAAAGCGTTGTTACCAGAGGCTACAGAATACCCTTCCTATCGCCCCCAATTCCACAGAAAAGACTCCCAGATGTGCCGCCCCATCTGCGAGGCCCTGCAGCTATAGAAATTTCAAAGCTGCTAGAAAGAAGAGTCATCCAACCAGTCCCAGCGGACCAAAGAGGATTCGGAACTTACTCAAGGTTCTTTTTAGTTCCAAAGAAGACAGGGGACTGGAGGCCAATTCTGGACCTGAGCAAACTCAATACCTTCGTCAAGAAAGAAAAGTTCCGGATGGTCACGCTTCAATCGATCCTTCCATTTTTACAGAAGGACAACTGGATGTGCTCAATAGATCTGAAGGACGCATACTACCACATCAAAATGGCCAGGGCATCCAGGGATCACTTGCGCTTCCGGCTGGGAGCCAGTCACTTTCAGTTTCGAGCCCTGCCCTTTGGTCTGACCTCAGCCCCCAGGGTTTTCACCAAATGCATGGCAGTGGTAGCATCTCACTTGAGACGCCTGGGATTCCAGGTGTTTCCGTATCTGGACGACTGGCTCCTTTCTGCCACCACCCAGTGTCAACTGATTCAGGCCAGGGATTACACTCTACAGCTTTGTGTTCAACTCGGAATTTCCGTAAATTTCGAAAAATCTTTACTACAGCCATCACAGCATATCTTATTCATAGGAGCAGAATTGGATACGCGTTGTTTAGTTCTAAGGCTTCCTCCGGAAAGGATAGCCTCACTACAAAGCCACATATCTCTCCTTCTGTCATCCAGAAAATCCCCAGCAAAGCTGGTTCTGAAGGTCTTGGGTCTTATGGCAGCTTCTCTCATTGCGATACCCTTGGGAAGACTGCACATGAGAGTTCTACAATGGCTACTGTTTGCACAATGGTCGTTCCAACAGCTACCTCTACACGAAATTCTAATCACGAACACATGCAAATCACACCTAGCCTGGTGGCTCCGGACTTGCAATCTTTCCAGCGGAGGACCATTTGTGCTACCAACGCCGACAGCTACGGTTACCACAGACGCTTCCCTGATAGGGTGGGGGGGCATCTTTCAGGGACAGACAGTCCAAGGCGAATGGATCAATTTAGAGTACAATCTGCACATCAATGTTCTAGAGTTGAGGGCAGTGTTTCTAGCGTTGCAACACTTTGCTCCCCTTCTTCCTCTAGGGACTATTGCAGTTCAGACGGACAACATGTCCGTAGTCTGGTACATAAACAAACAAGGGGGAACCAAGTCTTATCAGCTATGCAGAGAGGCCATGAGAATCTGGCAATGGGCAGAGTCCACGGGTCGCTTTCTGATAGCAACGCACATCCCGGGGTCATCCAACGTCATAGCCGACAGGTTGAGCAGAGCAATCCTGTTGCCTCACGAGTGGTCCCTCAAACAATCAGTTGCGAAGGAGATTTTTCGCAAATGGGGCCAGCCTTCCTGCGATCTTTTTGCGTCTCCAATGAATGCCAAATGCAGGAGCTATTTTGCCCTATTACCCCCTCCAGGGGAAGTCCCCAGGGACGCTCTGGTTCACGATTGGCCCCCGGGTCTCCTTTACGCTTTTCCTCCCTTTCCCCTGATTGCAAAGTTTCTGCAGAAAGCCAACAACCTGCAAAGGACGATTATCCTCATTGCCCCATTCTGTCCTCGTCAGATCTGGTTTCCCTTTCTTCTGGCACACCGCATTTGGGAACCCTGGATCCTGGACCCGGAGCCGGATCTACTGACCCACTCATCAGGGGTTCCCCACCCCTCGCTACTTTCACTCAAACTAGCAGCTTGGCTGCTCCTTCTACTTAGCCAGGTCTGATCTTCTTTCACCTGCAGTTCAGAATATACTAGTGGCTTCTCATAAAGCTTCCACTACAAAGACTTACACTAGTAAATGGAAGCGTTTTGTTTACTGGGCAAATACACAACAATTGGACCCTATTATAGCTCCGTTAAATAAGATCTTGGAGTTTTTAACCGAATTGTTCCACCAAGGAGCTTCTCCTGCCACTTTGAGAGTGCAATTGGCTGCCATTTCCAACTTTCATGTGGAAGAATGTGGGGCTCCTATTATGGCTCACAGACTTTGTAAGGCCTTTCTGAAAGGATCTTTCCATATTAGACCACCAGTTAGAACTCCTACATCACCTTGGAACTTGAACCTTTTATTATCTAAATTGATGCTACCACCGTTTGAACCAGCCTCTTCTTGTTCATTGAAATATTTGTCGTGGAAGACCCTCTTTTTGGTGGCCATTACATCGGCTAGACGGGTGTCAGAGCTTCAAGCTCTTTCTATTAAACATCCTTATTTGATCTTTCACTCTGATAGAGTATCTCTTCGCACTAATCCTTCCTTTCTCCCCAAAGTTTGGTCCGTTAATAACATTAATCAATCCATTGAGCTCCCTACCTTTTTCAAAAACCACTCCAATAAGTTGGAGTATATGTTACACACGTTGGATGTTCATAGACAACTTAGGTTTTACCTGGATAGAACAAAGGATCATAGGAAAACAGATCAACTTTTTGTAGCCTTTGCAGACAGCAGGAAAGGTACAGCAGTTACTAAACGAACCCTTTCCAAATGGCTAACTGATTGCATTATATTTGTTTATGCTACTTCGGAACAAACTTTACCTGTCAAACCCAAGGGGCACTCTACAAGATCAGTATCTACATCCCTGGCTCATGCAGCTCGCTTACCATTAGACACTATTTGTGCAGCTGCCACTTGGTCTAAACCACATACATTCATTTCTCATTACAAGGTAGACAGGGTTTCTAGGGACAGGGCAACCTTTGGTTCCACTGTGCTCAAGAACGTTCTCCCGTGAGTTCCTCAGGAACATGGAGCTAGGGACGCTACCCATGTGTAAGAACAAATGGCAAGATTGAACACTCTCACATTTAGAAGTTATGTCCTTACCATAACGTTCCATGTGGAGTGTTCATCTCGCCTTTGTTCTTACATTCCCACCCTCCCACCCTCAGGAAGAACTTCCAATTTGGTGTCTGGTTTGGTTTCTCCTGCTTCTGCATTTCGCAGTTGTTGTGTATATATGTATATATGTATATATACATATATATATATATATATATATATATATATATATATATATATATATATATGTATATGTATAGGTGTTTCTTTCAGTTATGTTGTTTTTGGCATGAATGTGTTACTCTGTCTGTTGACTTCTGGTTTGCTTGCAAACTAGATCTGAGGTAAAGGCAGAGGGGGATTGTGGGTATTAGATTGTCTCGAGCTTCTTCTCGATGCAGAGCTTGCAAGAGGCCGGCACGGAGCCGAGGATCGGCTCCGAACCCATGTGTAAGAACAAAGGCGAGATGAACACTCCACATGGAACGTTATGGTAAGGACATAACTTCTAATTTTTGTCCATTTAATCTGTGATAAAACTTCATTCAGTAAAATTGTAATTTATTACTTTTAAAGTTTTGATGACTGTTTGATATTTGTTGATTTCATTGCACATTTTTACATAATTTTTTTACTTATGCTTTTTGCTAGTGTGTCTAATTGATCACATGAGTTACTGGTATAAAAGGAAGTGCGGTACTACTGTAAAAGGAAGTGTTGTATTCTTTGTCTTAGATTTTGATGACGTCCCTTGGTTGTTTTGGGACAAAGGCACTCAGCTGGATTTATTAAGCGTTTACTGCTTCAGCTGTGCCGTTTGTCATGTGCAGTCTCTGTTGTCTCCCAGGGCATTATTTCTCAGACTGGTTAGTTTGTCATGTGCAGTCTCTGTTGTCTCCCAGGGCATTATTTCTCAGACTGGTTAGTTTGTCATGTGCAGTCTCTGTTGTCTCCCAGGGCATTATTTCTCAGACTGGTTAGTTTGTCATGTGCAGTCTCTGTTGTCTCCCAGGGCATTGTTTCTCAGACTGGTTAGTTTGTCATGTGCAGTCTCTGTTGTCTCCCAGGGCATTATTTCTCAGACTGGTTAGTTTGTCATGTGCAGTCTCTGTTGTCTCCCAGGGCATTGTTTCTCAGACTGGTTAGTTTGTCATGTGCAGTCTCTGTTGTCTCCCAGGGCATTATTTCTCAGACTGGTTAGTTTGTCATGTGCAGTCTCTGTTGTCTCCCAGGGCATTATTTCTCAGACTGGTTAGTTTGTCATGTGCAGTCTCTGTTGTCTCCCAGGGCATTGTTTCTCAGACTGGTTAGTTTGTCATGTGCAGTCTCTGTTGTCTCCCAGGGCATTATTTCTCAGACTGGTTAGTTTGTCTTGTTTTGTAGCACTCTTTTTATTGATGTGTGTACGGGTCTACTTCATTTCACCTAACTTCCAATTCACTGACTTTCATTTCACTGACCCCATTTCACTGAAATTTCATTTGACTGACACTTCATTTCACTGATAGTTCATTTGACTGACAAGTATTATTAGCAAGAAAATGGAATATGCCCCCTTCCCCACTGTAGTGCGACCCTGTAGTTAGAATATATAGTTGGGGGGGTGTGGGGGCTGTGTATCATACGATATTGTTAAGTTTTGATATAATATTGCTTAGTAAAAGAAAAGTAAGTGGGGGGCTTTGCCCCCCCACACCCCCCGTTGTGGGGGGCTGTGCCCCCCACACCCCCCAACTATATATTCTAACTCCAGGGTCGCACTACAGTGGGGACGGGGGCATATTCCATTTTCTTGCTAATAATACTTGTCAGTCAAATGAACTGTCAGTGAAATGAAGTGTCAGTGAAATGAAATTTCAGTCATTTGGTCTCAGTCAAATGGGAGTCAGTGAATTGGAAGTTAGGTGAAATGAAGTAGACCCGTGTATATATATATATATATATATATATATATATATATATATATATATATATAATGTGTCTACTTCAAAGAAATGAAAGTCCACATTATCAAAAAAGAAATCAATGAGATGACATCACTGACACCGCAGTTGAACGAACGACCACAATGCCGAAGGATTTCACAAGGTAAGTATCTAGGTGGCAAACATCTCACAATGAAGCACACTGCACCACCTAAAACCCACCCTAACTAAATATACCAATATGTAATCGCACTACAGTGGGGAAAAGGGCAAATTTCCCCTTATTGGCCACCTAAATACTTACCCTGTGAAATCCTTCGGCATTGTGGTAATTCGTTCAACTGCAGTTTTGGTGATGTCATATCAGTCATTATGTCTTCAGTAATGTGGCCTTTCATTTATTTGAAGTAGATATATATATATGGGATCCGTACAGATGCTCGACTGCATCTTTCACCGAATCCCAATTTGGTGAGCATACTTGCGCGAAAGTTCACTGAAGCAGCATGTTCGCGTAAGTATGCTTGTTGTTCAGGTTGTACTACGCTGTATAAGGGAAAATTCCTTTTTCCCCACTGTAGTGCGACATTGGAGTGAGAATATTAAAGTAAGGGGGTGTGCAGGGGGGCTTTTTCGATGAAAGCGCTTTCATTAAAGTGTGTTCGGTGGTAATGGATTCAGGCTTTTGATCTTTTGATCAAAAGTCATAGATCCATATCTGTATATATATATATATATATATATATATATATATATATATATATATTTCACAGGCAAAACTGGTACTTGTGAGCATCAAAGCTACTGGCTGAAAAGCCTAAAAATTCAGCAAAAAAAGAACCATGCACTTTAGAAATGCTTAGTTGATATTTCCAACTAATGAAGCAATTATAACCTGTTTAAAAATCAAAACTTCTTTATTGAAAATTAAATAGATGAGTGCTTTCACCCTTAAATGAGCTTTGTAAGTCATTTAAAGGCAAAAGTGTTTAGTTGTTTTTCAATAAAGAACTTTTGATTGCAAAACCAGTTATTATTGCTTAATTACTGAAAAGTCTCAGCTGAGCTTGTCTACAGTGCTTGGTTCTTTTTTCATGACCTTTTAGGATTCCCATCCAGCAGCTTCATTACTCACAAGTATCAGTCCTCCCTGTGGTCTGTGTAGACATCTTACCCCCCCCCCCGCCCAAGGCTGGAGAACTACACAAGTATCAGTCCTCCCTGTGGTCTGTGTAGATGTCTTACCCCCCCCCCCGCCCAAGGCTGGAGAACTACACAAGTATCAGTCCTCCCTGTGGTCTGTGTAGACGTCTTACCCCCCCCCAAGGCTGGAGAACTACACAAGTATCAGTCCTCCCTGTGGTCTGTGTAGACATCTCACCCCCCCCTGCCCAAGGCTGGAGAACTACACAAGTATCAGTCCTCCCTGTGGTCTGTGTAGACGTCTCACCCCCCCCGCCCAAGGCTGGAGAACTATACAAGTATCAGTCCTCGCTGTGGTCTGTGTAGACGTCTTACCCCCCCCCACTCAAGGCTGGAGAACTACACAAGTATCAGTCCTCCCTGTGGTCTGTGTAGACGTCTTACCCCCCCCAAGGCTGGAGAACTACACAAGTATCAGTCCTCCCTGTGGTCTGTGTAGACGTCTCACCCCCCCCGCCCAAGGCTGGAGAACTATACAAGTATCAGTCCTCGCTGTGGTCTGTGTAGACGTCTTACCCCCCCACCCCACCCAAGGCTGGAGAACTACACAAGTATCAGTCCTCCCTGTGGTCTGTGTAGACGTCTTACCCGCCCCCCCCACCCAAGGCTGGAGAACTACATAAGTATCAGTCCTCCCTGTGGTCTGTGTAGATGTCTTACCCCCCCCCGCCCAAGGCTGGAGAACTACACAAGTATCAGTCCTCCCTGTGGTCTGTGTAGACGTCTTACCACCTCCCTTGCCCAAGGCTGGAGAACTACACAAGTATCAGTCTTCCCTGTGGTCTGTGTAGACGTCTTACCTCCCCCCGCCCAAGGCTGGAGAACTACACAAGTATCAGTCCTCCCTGTGGTCTGTGTAGACTTCTTACCCCCCCCCCGCCCAAGGCTGGAGAACTACACAAGTATCAGTCCTCCCTGTGGTCTGTGTAGACGTCTTAACCCCCCCAAGGCTGGAGAACTACACAAGTATCAGTCCTCCCTGTGGTCTGTGTAGACGTCTTAACCCCCCCAAGGCTGGAGAACTACACAAGTATCAGTCCTCCCTGTGGTCTCTTGTTTTCCCTAATAGGAGGTAGATGTCTTACCACCCCTACCCCCGCCCAAGGCTGGAGAACTATTGCACCTCAACACAAAGATCAGTGCTCCATGTATATATCTATATATATATATATATATATAGAGAGAGAGAGAGAGAGAGAGAGATACAGGCACACACACACACACACACACACACACACACAAAGATCAGTGTTGATGCATATAGTTAGATAGATAAATAAATATATGTTGATTTATCAAAATGCACAAGCATCAAAACATAGGTAATCAGTACTGGCATTTCAGAAATCAGCAGACCAAAAACCACAATATTAAAAAAAAAATCACAAAAAAAACAACTTTCTTTTGTGCTTTAACAAAAACCCTACCACCAAATGCAGATATATTGATAGTGTTACAGGGTCTGAGTTAGCTGCAGAATTAAGGTTAGCACACATTAGTAAGGATTAGCAGGGAGGCTTCACTAGGCTGTACCCCGAGGATATAGTCTAATCTGTATCTACTGCAGGCCATGCCATTCCCAGGGGAATAAAACAACTCACATCTAGTACAGAACAGGCAAATCACAGGGGTATAAAACAGTCCACAATCTAGTACAGAAGAGGTCATTCCCAGGGGTGTAAAACAATTCACATCTAGTGCAAATCAGGCCACTCCCAGGGTATAAAACACTATACAGCTAGTATAACGCAGGTAATTCCCAAAGATATGAAACAGTCTGCATCTAGTACAAAGCAGGTCACTCCAAGGGGTATAAAACAATCCACATCTAGTACAGACCAGGTGGCTCCCAGGAGTATAAAACAGTCTACAACTAGTACAAAGCAGGCTACTCTCAGGGTTGTAAAACAATCCACATCAAGTACAGATCAGGTCATTTCCTCAGGTATAAAACAGTCCACATCTAGTGTAGAGCAGGCCATTCTCAGGGGTGTAAAACAGTTCACATCTAGTACAGAGCAGGCAATTCCCAGGAGTACAAAACAATCCACATCTACTACAGACCTGGTCACTCCCAGGGATATAAAACAGTCCAAACCCAATGGTATAGAACAGTACACATCTAGTACAAAGCAGGCCATTCCCAGGGGTATGAAACAGTCCATATCTAGTACACAGCAGGCTGTTCCCAAGGGGGTATAAAACAATCCACATCTAGTACAGCGCATGTGACTCTCGGGGCTATAAAACAGTCCACATGTGGTACAGAGTAGGCCATTCCTATGCGTATAAAACAATCCACATCTAGAACAAAGCATGTGACTCCCATGGGTATAAAATAGTCTAGAGCAGGTGAATCTCAGGGATATAAAATAATCTACATCTAGTACAGAACAAGTCATTCCCAGGAGTATACAATAATCCACATCTAGTGCAGAGTAGGTCATTCCCAAGGGTATAAAACAATCCACATCTAGTACAGAGCCGGCAACTCCCAGTGGTATAAAACAGTCTACAACTAGAACAGAGAAGGTTATTCCCAGGGGTAAAAAATAATCCACATTTAATGTAGAACAGGGTGTTCCCAGGGATGTAAAACAGTTCTCATCTAGTAGAGAGCATTTGACTCCCAGGGGTATAAAACAGTCCACATCTAATACAGAGCAGACAATTCCCAGAGGTATAGACCAGGCCACATCTAGTACAGAGCAGACCATTCCCAAGGGGGTATAAAACATTCCACATCTAGTACAGAGCAGGTCACTCCCATTGGTATAATCAGTCCACATGTAATACAGACCAGGCAACTCCCACTGGTATAAAACAGTCCACATATAGTACAGAGCAGGCCATTCACAGGGTTATAAAACAGTTCTCATTTAGTAGAAAGCATTCGACTCCCAGGGATATAAAACAGTCCACAACTAATACAGAACAGGCAATTCCCAGAGGTATAGACCAGTCCACATCTAGTACAGAGCAGACCATTCCCAAGAGGGTATAAAACATTCCACATCTAGTACAGAGCAGGTGACTCCCAGAGGTATAATCAGTCCACATGTGATACAGACCAGGCAACTTCCACTGGTATAAAACAGTCCACGTATAGTACAGAATAAGCCATTCCCAGGGTTATAAAACAGTCCACATGTAGTACAGAGCAGGCCATTTCCAGGGATATAAAGTAGTCCATGTGTACTGCAAACCAGGTGATTCCCAACAGTATTAAACAGTTCACACCTAGTACAGTACAGGTTATTCCCAGGGGTAGAAAATAATCCAGTTCTAATACACAGCAGACCATTCCCAGAGGTACAAACAGTCCCACAACTAGTACAAAGCAGTCCATCCCCAGAGGTATAAAACAGTCCACAACTGCTACAGAGCAGGTGATTCCCTGGCATATAAAATAGTCCACATGTAGTGTAGAGCAGACCATTCTGATTGGCATAAAGGTGCATTAGGTGGTGATTTACTATTTGCTTGGAAATCATTATACACATTTGACTCCTTTTCTGTATACTCCCCCATTTTATGCCTCCATAAATATGAACTGGATAAGACTTATCATTCTGACCATTCTGGGTGTGAAGCAGCAGCATCCCAAAACAAAATGAAAATATATTCATTATTACTTTTGTGAAAGGGTTATGACGCCAGACCCCCAGAATCCACAACCATATATGCACACAGTGCTGCTTTCCTGGAGTTGTATGGCATAAACTTATTTAGGCGAACCTTTCAGGATATGTCCTGACATCATTGATAGCCCAGTATGTAAGCGGTTCAGCATTTGCTGGTGCAATGTCCATATCATCTAGCTTCACTATTTGGTCAGGTGTGTCAAAGACTGTAGATGTTTCTGGAATAAGTGATCTACTTAATGTATCTGGAATGGCATATTGAAATGAAATAATATGGTCTGAAGTGCAGGAATATGAATAGTAGCTGTGGTTGCTTTTAACATTGCCATTTCTGCTTTAAACACAGGCTATGTTAAATAAGCATTTTTTCTAGAGTGTCACTTTCAACAGATATATGATTTATTCCTCCCAAGTATAAATGCATTTTGTTCAGGCAGGTTCACTCTATCAGCCTTGGCTCAGTTCCTTTAACTTCTATTGAAGGTAAAATGCTTATTTTTGTTCCTCATAAACAACTTCCACTACACCACCACCCATTATTTTCAAATTTTGCTCCATAAGTTTTCAGATTCATGTTGACTTACTGACAGTTTTAGCAAGTCCCATTTTTATGAAATGATTTTGCTAAAAAACAAATTTAACTAATCAAAACTTCTAGCTTACATATTTAGGGTCACCCCTATATCTCCAGTTATGTACTCTAACTCTACATTTGCAGTACAATGGAGAAAAGGTCCAAGTCAGGTTCAACAAAAGTGACTTTCAGTGGAACTGTTTTATGGGACTGGGACTCACTGAACTTGCAGTCTTCCAATCCCACATATTCAGTCCTAAATTGTTTGGTTGCACCGCTTGTTGTTCTCTAAATTCTATGGTTTGGTTGCACCGCTTGTTGTTTTCTAAATTCTATGGTTTGGTTGCACCACTTGTTGTTTTCTAAATTCTATGGTTTGGTTGCACCGCTTGTTGTTTTCTAAATTCTATGGTTTGGTTGCACCACTTGTTGTTGTCTGAATTCTGTGGTTTTGTTGCACTGCTTGTTGCTCTCTAAATTCTATGGTTTGGTTGCACCGTTTGTTCTCTAAATTCTATGGTTTGGTTGCACCGCTTGTTGTTCTTCTGAAAATCCTCTTTCATTGTTAATGCTTTTGCTGCTCCCAGTATCACCATCAAGATGCTGACATGTCCCTTTATTTTTCATTAGTACCACAAATGGCTAAACAGTTTTGTAGATTCAAGGTGTCTACAGTATGTGAAGAAATGTCTGGTGCAGCTATTCTGTACTTTCCTCCTTAGCAGAAATAGTTTATTGGTAATCAATGCTAAACTTTTTTTCAGCTATTCAGCACAGGCTTTTTTGGAGATATTTGATGTGAAGTTGTTAAAGCTTGCCGTTTATTCTCACTGATGGGTTCGGAGCTGATCCTCGGCTCTGACACAGCTGATAGCAAAGCTCAAGGTTTGCCAGTAGCTCGAGACCAAGCCCCATATCCCATGATGCACTGCTGGAATTACCCAGATCTAGTTTGCTGTGGTACAGATCTCTGTGTTCCAGATAGCTCAAACCAATTTTATTGGATAGATTCGTCTATTTGCAAATTTTAAAAAACTTTTTTCTTGACTTTCTTGTTAGGATAGTTTTTATATATATATATATAAGTGCCCTGTGTTGGCTTGTTTTTTTCTATAGAGTTGGCCTAGTAGTTGGCCTTGTAGTTAACCACATTCTTAGCAGTAGTTTGTTAGATAATTTCTTGAATGTGTTTTAAATTTGTCTAAATTTAAAATAGAGATGTCTTATGAGAAAGAGAAGCCACATCCTAAATCTGGCTTCAAAAAATGTCCGGATTGTGGAAAAAAATGTCAGTCACTGATGGGCACGTTCAGTGTGTTTATTGTCTGGGGACATTACACCTCCAAGACTCTTGTAGAATCTGTCACTCCTTCTCTTCCAGGGTACTTTTAGAGAAGGAGGAAATTGGTGGATAGGGGTTTACTTCAGCACCCCTTTTTGGAAGCACTGGGTGACCAGGATGGTGCTAGTAAATCCTCAAAGTCATCCAAATCTTCAGGTGACTCCAAAGCATCGAAAAACACAAAAACAATGGAGGGTGTAGGGTCATCGGTTACACTGCCCTCAGAACTGAGTGTTGCTTCTGTTCAGAGCCAGCTCACAGCTTTGGAGCTGGTTTCTGAGATTCCCTCATCTCCTCTGCTCCAATCAGCACCCTCAGTGCACTCCTCGAGGTCTTCTGTCAGCCTGTCAGATCTGGATATGGACCGGTTGATGCAGAAGCATTTACGGGCACCAGGCCTTGCCAAATTGTTGTCGGCTCCGACGCCTTCATCAGAATCGAAGACCATTGACCCGGACTTGACTGTTCCTCCTCTGAGCCGTACCGGACTTTTGGAGCCAGAGGAGCCTGACCTGATGGTTGCTGAGCCTGTGGAGCTGAGACCTGCTCCAGTGTTATCGGTTCCATCTACTCGGACGTCCTTGGTGCCGACCGGGGACTTTAGGAGCCAACACTTTCCTGTCAGGTCCGAAGAGGATAGTCGTACCGATTTGTCATTGCCGACCCTTCCTCTCAGGGCTTTGGCTCGGATGAGCTTGGCTCCTACCTCAGGCTCAGAGCCCATGGCCTCAGTGCAGGAGGATCGGGCGGTCCCTTCGGATCCGTCTACCCCCTTCTCGTCGGAGCCATGGTGCGTTCGATGCCATGAGGAAAGTCCTGTCCCCAAAGACATCATCAGCATCAGGTCCGCTTCTGCTTCTACCAGTCAACCCAAGCATAGAGACCCGGAGCCTCAAGTAGCCCCACAGGGTGCCCCCTGCTCTTCTGAGACCTCCCAAGATGCCCCCACTGAGGAGGTACCCAGGAAGAGACTGTGCAAGAAGAGGCACTTGGACTCCCCACAGGAGTCTTTGACATCTGACACTGACTTGGATGAGTCAGAAGGGTCCCCTCGATCCCCCTCCGAGGATATCTCCTTTGCGGAGATATTAGAGATCCTTAATCAGAGGGGTGGTTGGCAGTCCAAAAGCCCTACTGAAGATGAGTCAGTGCTCTTGAAGGCTTTCGGGTCTCAATCTTCCACCTCTTGGGTGTCTCCGCCTTATGATGAGCTCATGGAGCTGATCTCTCGTAAGGCGTGGGAGTCTCTGGAGGCCATGGAACCTGTCCCTCGGAAGCCAAATACGTTCATCTTTGCCCCAGTGCACAAAGCTTTTTTGACTAAGGGAGTGCCTGTAGATGCCATGTTGGTGGGGGCAGCCACCAAAAAGGAAACATCTGAGACATCCTCATCTGTCTATCCTCCTAACAGAGATTCCAGGATCATGGATAGATATAAGAAACGCATGTTTAGTTCAGCGACTTTTTCCCTTCAATCACTGAACTATTTAACCCATTTTACAAGATTACAAAGAGATCTCCTGAAAGAGCTAGGAGATACTCTCCAGGGTACGGTAGCTGCAGGGGTTGCCAACAAAGATAACACCCAGCTCGCTTCCCTAAACTCAATTGTGAACTCGTCCATGCTTCTCATATCTTATGCAGTTGATGGTTCGAGTAGAGCCGCTAGTTCAGGCATTGCCCTGCGTAGACAAGCCTGGATGCATCTCTGTTCCTTTGCGGAGCCTTTCAAATCTTCCTTTATCAACACCCCATTTGATGGCTCATCCCTGTTTCGGCCCAAGGTAAAGGAAACTCTAGACAGGTGTGAGCAGGAAGGCAAGACTCTATCTGCCATTGGAGTCCATTTTTCTACCCCTACTCGGCCCTATCCCAAGGGCCCTAAGGGCAGAAAGATGTGGTTCCGAAATGCACAGGGAGCCTTTCAGGACACACGTGGAGAAACCCCCCCCCTCTAAAAGCAGAGGAGGGGGTTATAATGGAAGATGCCACCTGTGCGGCCGAGGGGGAGTCCACAACAGCAGGGTGACAGAGGCCAGTTCTCTGGTCAGCCCTACCAGCGCTCCTGAAAGGAGACCCAGCTGTCCGGCTCTGGAGGCAGTTGGGGGTCGCTTATCTTTGTACCCAGAAGCCTGGCTAAGCATAACATCTGATACCTGGGTACAAAGCATCATTTCCAAATGGTATTTCATACGTTCTCTTCCCCTCCCACTCATGTCAACAGAATCCTGGATGTTCCACCCAGTCTCAGGGAACAAGCAACTATAGATGTCCGCAAGTTGCTAGAAAAAAAGAGTCATCCAGCCAGTCCCAGCAGACCAAACTGGATTCGGAACTTACTCAAGATTCTTTTTGGTTCCAAAGAAAACAGGCGACTGGAGACCTATCTTGGACCTCAGCAGACTCGACCAATTTGTAAAAAAAGAGAAGTTCCGAATGTTCATGCTTCAGACCATTCTTCTCTTTCTAGGGAAAGGCGATTGGATGTGCTCCATCGATCTCAGGGACGCATACTACCACATAAAGATGGACAGACACTCCAGAGATCACCTGCATTTCCAGCTGGGAGCCAATCACTACCAGTTTCGAGCCCTGCCCTTTGGTCTCACTACAACCCCTACAGTGTTCACCAAATGCATGACAGTGGTCACGGCTCACCTGAGGCGTCTAGGATTCCAGGTGTTTCCATATCTAGACGATTGGCTCCTCACCACTACCTCCAGGCATCAATTGATTCAGGCAACACAATCTACTCTGACACTCTGCCACCACTTAGGCATTAAAGTCAACTTCGAAAAGTCTGCCTTGTCACCATCGCAGCATACCATCTTTATAGGAGCAGAGTTAGATACCTCAACCACCACTCTACATCTTCCAGTCGAAAGGGTCTCACTTCTTCGCCAACACATCAACTCATTGGTGTCGAAGAACAGAGCTGCAGCCGCAGAAGTTTTGAAGGTACTAGGTTTGATGGCGGCAGCAATTCTAGCCATTCCACTCACAAGGATGCATATGCGAATTCTTCAATGGCGCCTGCTCACTCAGTGGTCTTGCCAGAAATTGCCAATGAACCATATGATTCTCATCACAAACTCTTGCAAGAGGGACCTTCGGTGGTGGTTGATGTCTCTTCATGTCACAATAGGAAGACCCTTTGTGCCCCCCCCAGTAGCCGCTGTGACCACAGACGCTTCCCTGATAGGGTGGGGGGACATTTTCAGGGAAAGACTGCCCAAGGCACATGGACGGCTCAAGAGTCACATCTGCATATCAATATTCTGGAGTTGAGAGCAGTACTTCTGGCGTTCCAGTGCTTTCAGGACTCTCTTCTTCTAGGGATAATTGTAATTCAAACAGACAACATGTCAGTGGTCTGGTATTTGAACAAACAGGGCAGACCCAAGTCTTATCCCCTTTGTTGAGAAGCCCTCAGGGTATGGCAATGGGCTGTGTCATCCCAGCATTTTCTGTTAACAACGCACATCCCGGGAAAATCCAATGTGATAGCGGACAAGCTGAGCAGGGCAATCCTGCTGCCTCACGAGTGGTCTCTCAAGCAACACATTGCGGACATGATTTTCCGCAAATGGGGCCAGCCTTATCAATACCAAATGCAGAAGCTACTTTAACCTAATACCACCTCCGGGACATCCCCCGAGAGACGCACTCGTACATGATTGGCCTCCGGGTCTCCTATATGCATTCCCTCCAATTCCATTGATACCCAGGTTTTTACAGAAAGCAAAGTCGCTGGGAAGGACTGTTATCCTTATAGCCCCCCATTGGACTCGACAGATTTGGTTCCCTTTTCTTCACCATCAACTGCTGGAGGATCCATGGATCCTGGACCCAATTCCAGACCTCCTGACACACCCGTCAGGGGACCTCCATCCTTCATTGCAGTCTCTAAAGCTGACTGCCTGACTGATCCACTTCCCCAAATAGCCAGGCTTCATTCACTCTCAGATGACACAAGACCAATTCTGTTGTCTTCTCATAAGCCATCCACCAGAAAACTATATCGCAGTAAGTGGAAAAAGGTTCTCCATTTGGGCCAGTATACAAAAAATTGACCCTTTCTGAGCTCCTTTGTCATCCATTTTAGAGTTTTTGACAATGCTTTTTAAGGAAGGAGCAGCAGCTGCCACAGTTCGGGTTCAGTTAGCCACCATATCAAATTTCCACCTTGGATTGGATGGGTTAAATATTATGGCCCATAAGTTATCTAAGGTTTTTCTCAAAGGTGTTTTTCACATGAGACCTCCTGTCAAAATCCCTTATTCTCCCTGAAATATGAATTTTATGCTATCTCAAATAATTCTTCCCCCTTCAAACCAGCATCATCTTGTGATCTCAAATTTTTGTCCTGGAAAACTATTTTTCTAGTGGCCATTACTTCTGCCCACGGAGTGTCAGAACTTCAAGCATTATCTATCAGACCTCCTTATATGATTATCCATGCTGACAGAGTATATCTCAGAACAAACCTCTCTTTTTGCCTAAAGTCTGTTCTGAGTCTAATATCAATCAGGTCATTGAGTTGCCAGTCTTTTTTCCCAACCATTCCAACAAATTAGAATACATGCTGCACAAACTTGACGTGCACAGACAGCTCAGATTTTATCTTGATAGAACTAAGGATATTAGAAAATCAGATCAACTCATTGTATCCTTTTCGGAGGCCAGAAAAGGTAGACCAGTGGCTAAAACAACCCTTTCAAAATGGTTATCGGATTGTATCTCATTTGTTCATGCAACTGCTAACATACCTTTGCCACACAAAGTAAAGTCTCATTCAACCAGAGCCATTTCTACGTCTTCTGCTTTTCAAGCTAAATTGCCCTTTGATAACATTTGTGCTGCAGCCACTTGGTTTAAGCCTCATACCTTTATCACTCATTACAAAGAAGATAAGGCTTCCAGGGACAGGTCTTCTTTTGGTTCTACCGTCCTGAAAAATGTACTCCCGTGAGCCACCCAGGATTGTGGGTGCTAGGGACACTACCCATCAGTGAGAATAAATGGCAAGATTTAACAACTTCACATAAAGAGGTTATGTACTCACCATAACATTCCATGTGAGTTGTTTATCTCACCTTTATTCTCGCGTCCCTCCTGGCTGACAGTTGACCTAGAGGCTAGTATCATCCTAGTTGTTCAATACTTCTTCTTTCTTCTTGGGGAGTGCACCCCTTAAAGGGGTATATATATATATATATATATATATATATATATATATATATATATATATATATATATATATATATATATATATATATATATATATATATATATATATATATATATATATATATATATATATATATATATATATATATATATATATATATATATATATATATATATATATATATATATATATATATATATATATATATATATATATATATATATATGTATATATATATATATATATATATATATATATATATATATATATATATATATATATATATATATATATACATATATATATATATACATATATATATATAGCCAGCAAACAAGAACTGAGGTAATTCCAGCAGTGCATCATGGGATAAGGGGCTTGGTCTCGAGCTACTGGCAAACCTTGAGCTTTGCTATCGGCCGTGTCGGAACCAAGGATCGGCTCCGAACCTATCCGTGAGAATAAAGGTGAGATAAACAACTCGCATGGAACGTTATGGTGAGTGCATAACTTATTTTTTTTTTCTAATGTTTGCATGCTAGTTTTACCACATATATGGCATTTCTCTACCAACAGTGACACTGAGATATTACCTTTGTACCAAGGCACTTATAGCATGAATTATATCTGTTTATTTACTTGTTTTCTGGGTTAACCCACTAGTTATAAGTGCCCATTTCCAAGGGTAAGCCAAGATAACTTCTGCAGGACTTGCCCAGAATCATAAACTATCCATGTGGAGACTGAGGGAAATTAAGCTAAAGACTAAAGAATAAAGTTTACTAGTAGTTTATAATCTAAATCCTCTATCTTAAACTACCAGACAGTCCATTGGCTTTGTACTCTACACATATTGGATCATGCCCTTTTACTCTGTTACACGCTACAACAAAGTGCCTAATTTGCAAATCTTACATACATTTATTGTTTATACTGCTAAATTAATTAAGCAAATTTCAAATAACTGACTGTTTAGTAATAACCTTTCCTGTAAGAGTACATCATTTATCCCGCATACAATACAGTTTTCCAGCTTTTGATATAAGACTCTCTATAACTACTGTCTTGGACTAATGTTGGCACTTCAGCTGTGCTCTTAGTCACTCATTCAGTAAGCAGTTTGTTCTGAGACTTCAAACTGTATCTCTATAGGATTAAAATGTTAATTGCAATAAGCTTATCAGCTGTACCTTTGTTGTTTAACCTTTTTTACAGGAATCAGGAAATTTCTCATTAAATTGTATGTCTCAGCCCTACAAATATAAAGAAGTACTGTAATTTCTACTCATTATTTAAAATCTTATTTCCAGTAAAAATTGTTCCAGCCTTTCACAGATTTCCACCCAGGTCTTTATTTTCATATCAAATATGGGCAAAGTATCTTCTGTTTCCATTGTGTTATTTTCTCCTCCTTGCTGACATTATGTAAATCTTTTATAGCTCGTCATGTAATTAAAGGTGTTCAAGAAGTAAAAGTGCAAATGTCTTCAGTATTTGAACAAGTTTAATAAATAATTCAGTCTCCAAGAGAACAGCAGGATCAAAAATAGTACTTGTAACCCATTAGCCTAGAATGTAAACTGAGCACTTTCGAGAGAGAGCAATGACGGGGGCTCAGAGCCATCGTGAACTGTTTACTAATTACCGCTCTTTCACAGTGCTCTGAAACACAATGTACATGCTAGACTTGAGCATTGCTTGCCAAAATACTACACAGACTGATCACACCATGCTGAAGCTCATCTCTGTTGCATACAAATTACCAAAGGCATAGAGTCCCTAAAGGTTTGCACCTTCGGTAAACTGTAATTAATTTAATCACCTGCTTAGGCCAGCCAACTACAGTAATGGAACAGTCCAAATGGAAGATGGGCAACACAAACATTCATTGCTTTGCAGTCAACAACTGTCCATGGAAGTGCCTAAGGCCTCTCGCAGCTGCCAATCTACATTTGTGGGTTCAGTGGGTGGAGAGCTGTAGCTGGCAGGGGAAGGAATATTTTATTGTTAGTACTGCAAGTGGAATATAGCTACCCAATCAGAACATGTCTGTAGGTTACATGGATGGTTCCTGGGGGTGGAGTATAGCTACCCAATCAGAACATGCCTGTAGGTTACATGGATGGTTCCTGGGGGTGGAATATAGCTACCCAATCAGAACATGCCTGTAGGTTACATGGATGGTTCCTGGGGGTGGAGTATAGCTACCCAATCAGAACATGCCTGTAGGTTACATGGATGGTTCCTGGGGGTGGAGTATAGCTACCCAATCAGAACATGCCTGTAGGTTACATGGATGGGTCCTGGGGGTGGAGTATAGCTACCCAATCAGAACATGCCTGTAGGTTACATGGATGGGTCCTGGGAGTGGAGTATAGCTACCCAATCAGAACATGCCTGTAGGTTACATGGATGGTTCCTGGGGGTGGAGTATAGCTACCCAATCAGAACATGCCTGTAGGTTACATGGATGGTTCCTGGGAGTGGAGTATAGCTACCCAATCAGAACATGCCTGTAGGTTACATGGATGGTTCCTGGGAGTGGAGTATAGCTACCCAATCAGAACATGTCTGTAGGTTACATGGATGGTTCCTGGGAGTGGAGTATAGCTACCCAATCAGAACATGCCTGTAGGTTACATGGATGGTTCCTGGGAGTGGAGTATAGCTACCCAATCAGAACATGTCTGTAGGTTACATGGATGGTTCCTGGGAGTGGAGTATAGCTACCCAATCAGAACATGCCTGTAGGTTACATGGATGGGTCCTGGGAGTGGAGTATAGCTACCCAATCAGAACATGTCTGTAGGTTACATGGATGGTTCCTGGGGGTGGCGTATAGCTACCCAATCAGAACATGTCTGTAGGTTACATGGATGGTTCCTGGGAGTGGAGTATAGCTACCCAATCAGAACATGTCTGTAGGTTACATGGATGGTTCCTGGGAGTGGAGTATAGCTACCCAATCAGAACATGCCTGTAGGTTACATGGATGGTTCCTGGGGGTGGAGTATAGCTACCCAATCAGAACATGCCTGTAGGTTACATGGATGGTTCCTGGGGGTGGAGTATAGCTACCCAATCAGAACATGCCTGTAGGTTACATGGATGGTTCCTGGGGGTGGACTATAGCTACCCAATCAGAACATGCCTGTAGGTTACATGGATGGTTCCTGGGAGTGGAGTATAGCTACCCAATCAGAACATGCCTGTAGGTTACATGGATGGTTCCTGGGGGTGGAGTATAGGTACCCAATCAGAACATGCCTGTAGGTTACATGGATGGGTCCTGGGAGTGGAGTATAGCTACCCAATTAGAACATGTCTGTAGGTTACATGGATGGTTCCTGGGGGTGGAGTATAGCTACCGAGTCAGAACATGTCAGTAGATTACATGGATGAGTACTGGGGGTGGAGTATAGCTACCCAATCAGAACATGTCTGCATGTTACATGGATGGGTCCTGGGGGTGGAGTATAGCTACCGAGTAAGAACATGTCTGTAGGTTACATGGATGAGTACTGGGGGTGGAGTATAGCTACCCAATCAGAACATGACTGTAGGTTACATGGATGGTTCCTGGGAGTGGAGTATAGCTACCCAATTAGAACATGCCTGTAGGTTACATGGATGGGTCCTGGGAGTGGAGTATAGCTACCCAATTAGAACATGTCTGTAGGTTACATGGATGGTTCCTGGGGGTGGAGTATAGCTACCGAGTCAGAACATGTCTGTAGATTACATGGATGAGTACTGGGGGTGGAGTATAGCTACCCAATCAGAACATGCCTGTAGGTTACATGGATGGTTCCTGGGGGTGGAGTATAGCTACCCAATCAGAATATGCCTGTAGGTTACATGGATGGTTCCTGGGAGTGGAGTATAGCTACCCAATTAGAACATGCCTGTAGGTTACATGGATGGGTCCTGGGAGTGGAGTATAGCTACCCAATTAGAACATGTCTGTAGGTTACATGGATGGTTCCTGGGGGTGGAGTATAGCTACCGAGTCAGAACATGTCTGTAGATTACATGGATGAGTACTGGGGGTGGAGTATAGCTACCCAATCAGAACATGTCTGCATGTTACATGGATGGGTCCTGGGGGTGGAGTATAGCTACCGAGTAAGAACATGTCTGTAGGTTACATGGATGAGTACTGGGGGTGGAGTATAGGTACTCAATCATTAGATGTCTGTAGGTTACATGGATGGGTCCTGGAGGTGGAGTATAGCTACCCAATCAGAACATGTCTGTAGGTTACATGGATGGTTCCTGGGAGTGGAGTATAGCTACCCAGTCAGAACATGTCTGTAGGTTACATGGATGGTTCCTGGGGGTGGAGTATAGCTACCGAGTCAGAACATGTCTGTAGGTTACATGGATGAGTACTGGGGGTGGAGTATAGCTACTCAATCAGAACATGTCTGCAGGTTACATGGATGGGTCCTGGGGGTGGACTATAGCTACTCAATCAGAAGATGTCTGTAGGTTACATGGATGGGCCCTGGGGGTGGAGTATAGCTACTCAATCAGAAGATGTCTGTAGGTTGCATGGATGGGACCTGGTATTTGGGCTGGGGGCATATTTAGTCTAGTATTTCAGGGAGTTATGGAGCTGCCATGTAAACTTGGGAGTGGGCTATAGAATATTTAGTGTATTTTACAGCTGTACTCTCCTACTTCAAAAACTGTCCCTAACAAGGTGTGTGTGTGTGTGTGTGTGTGTGTGTGTGTGTGTGTGTGTGTGTGTGTGTGTGTGTGTGCGTGCGTGTGTGTGCGTGTGTGTGTGTGTTTGCGCGCGCGTGTGTGTGTGTGTGTGTGTGTGCGTGAAACACTTATTGACATTTCAATTACAAACTTTCTTATTAAATGAAAACAAGAAATGGAAATGCTATTCTGTACAGGCATGGTAAATGTTCTTTTACACTGAATATACATTTCAGTTTGATATTCTGTGCATTGCCGACATCTGGTACAGGGGCATCTCTTTTGCTGAAAGATAACAAAGAGCGGTATACAGTGTCCTTAATGTAGTATTTAAACCATTGCTTAAGTGCAGTCTGATTTCTTGACTAAAGGAAACCTTCTGTTTTTGTAACATGAATGATTTTAAATTTGATAATGTATGAAATTTAATAAAACTACACAGCACATTACTGCATGCATTTATCATAAGCATGTTTGTATACAGTCTTGATGAATTTTTTAATACACATTTCGCTTTCTTCATGTGCTGATTTATTTTATATTAAATGATAATACTTTCAGAAATTATTAGCTGTGAATATCTTACTTGTAATGAAATTGTACATCACAGCAGATGCTCTATGTAAACTCTGATAACCTTAACTTTTGAGAGATAATTCAGAGGAACATAAACATATGCGCCCATGTTTGGGTGTGTGTATTGCATCTTTATGCAACTGACATATGTGCCTGTCATCTGGAACTCTTCATTAACAAGGTGTCACAAAGAAAGCCCTCTTCTGATTGTTTTTTTTTTTGTTTTTTTTTTTATCTGAACTTGAACTGAAAATGAACAGTTGCTCATCCCAGGACACCATGGAACACTATGCTAATATTACTAACCGCTAAATGCTACCTTTCTTGCCTTCTGTCTAGGTAATCGGATTAAGGTTGTGTCCGGTCTCAATTATGGAAAACTGACAAATCTCCACACTCTAGAACTGAGGGGAAACCAGCTGGAATCCACAGATGGTCTCTACTTACCCAGTCTGAAAAAGCTCTACTTGGTAAATGCCTTAAAAAAATCTGCATGCACTTCTTAGCTTCAAACAGATTTGACTTGTTTTTGTCAGGGCATTTTGCAGACACACAGTATGTTCAAAGCCTTGTCAGAACTAGTCAGCAACAGTCTGTGGAAAACCGTGGAAGATCTGGAGGAGGCATAGCTTAAAAAATCAAAAATAATTGCCAAAGCCCAGTACATGCTCACTGGAATGACTGATCAACTATAGATTAAAAAAAAAAAACTCTTGTGAACTATGCATATTGGAGGTAACTGCATTAGCCATTTAACTGAATTTATAAAGATTTTGGATAGCATTTCAATTTTTGTGCATTAACTAAGAAGGCCCAAGAAGGAAAGCTACACAATGTAGTTTACATAGTTTTACATACAAAGCACATTGTTTAGACTACAGAATAATATTAATAAGGAAACACAAGAGAGTATACTTAACCCTGCACCTGCGGTCCAGATTGTGGATAAATACAGTCTGACATGGACCATTTTTCAAATAAATGACACTGAAATTAAATCAGAGAGAGAATAAAATGTTAGTAATGTTCAGATAATTGAAGCTGTGACAGGTAATAGTGTGAATTTAAAAGTTATTCATATACACATCAAATGTATATTTTGAAATTAACTACAGTTACTTGCAGGCATGCATTCAGTCACTTTCATGATACATAACTTGGTATATAAATGATCGTGGCACAGATATTAATGTTGCATAATTTAGCAACTCATCTGCACACTTAAAGAAAGCAAAGCTTTTTAAGCTGAATCTATATCATAGCATTAGGTGCAGTTTCAGGACATGAGGGCATGTTGCTGTGCAGATATAATACGAGGCTAGGCCGTTGTAAAATGATGTGTTTACGCTGTGCACTAAGAGGGCACTGAGGAACAGTACATCGTCATGACATTGACTTACAAGCCCCTCTGAGCAGCACTGAATTCACAAGACCATTTGCAAACCCTGTGGTCTTCAGAGGCTGTATTACTTCGGTAGGTCCACAGTCTGTATTTGTACATGAATGAACACTACAGAGATTCAGAGGATTCATCTCTCTCCAAACATCAGTCTCCTGTCTCCCAAACGTACACAACTAGTTGCAGACTATAGAAAATATAAACATAATTAATGTAATGTAATAAAAAATACATAGCATCTAACATTTTTCACTAAAAAATCATAGAATATCCTGAATATATGTGTCTTTATAAGTATATGAAATTTGGTATTAACGAACAACATGATTTTCTGTTGCTTGCTGCAAGTTTTTTGTTTTCAGTCTTAGCCCTGAATGCATGCCAAATGCTGTAACTGAAGAGCTGGAGACATTTGAAAAGCAACATGAGAACCTGTGCCCCCCTGTAGTATAGCTGAGAGATACGTACGTGGAGTAAAGCAGATGGTCTTTGGGTCTGTGTTCCAGAATGATTACCTTCCGTGTGGGAGTATAACAACTCAGAAAGCTACAGGCATTGAAAAGCCTTCAGGGGCTACTTCCTTCAGACCTTTTAATTCTTTTATTCATTAAGTTCTTAATTTGTGACTAGCTTTTGTGCATTAACATAGGTTATGTATAATTTGAATGATTCAATTTTCCTAAAATAAACACACCAAAGATAAAAAGTAATGGAATTATATTAAGTCAGAGGCTTTGCTGCACAGTTACGAAACTCAGTAATTAACTTGAAGACAACTCATTTAGATGACTACAGGATATGGAAAACAAATTAGCTTGTCTAATCCTAATTAAAGTGTACAATTACACCTTGATTTTAAAATGTACTATGCATCTTATATTGCTTGCTGAACTGTAACTACTAAAATAGATGTTTTTCCTTTTACTAAAAATTAAAATGTTTCTTGAATCAAAAGGTGAGATCTAGAATGTGACAGCTTTTTGTTGTGGCTGAATCTAGAAAAAGACTAATATTCCCTTGTGGCTTAGGCACGCAGACCCACACACACATCACACACACACACGTCATATGTGTATATATGTATGTAAACGAGTCCCCTTCAGATGATCGAAGCATCAAATCTTTGAACATTATATAGCCGAGGACTATATGATCAAAGTTTTGAAACTTCGAACGTTCTAAATAAAGATTTCTGTATAGAACAGAACAAGAAATTTACAGATGTAATGTGATCCTATCTCGCCTACATTCTGTACATATGGGTTCGGAGCCGATCCTCGGCTCCGACTCGGCACGCTATACTATAGAACAAAGTCTCTTATTGGCTGAACCTCCTCATATCCCAGGATGCCCCACTACTGCTTTCCCAGATCTCGTTTGCCGCTTCTACAGCATAGACGTGGTCTCAGACTTGGCTGAGCTAAGTACCTCTAGTATTTAAATTTCTGTCAGAAATTTTGCTAAAATTACCCAAAAGCTGTTTTAACAGCTATTTATTGTTGTGTGACTGTTTTCTTCGAAAGTTTGTGGTAAAATTTTGTGTTTTTGTCGACGGTAAAGGACCCCGTTTAAGTTATAGGGGCCTTTGCCTAGCCCTCGCGCTTTCAGTCAGTGCTGTCTAACAGCTTCTCTTTGTGTGTTTCTAACTGTTTCAACTTTGTGGTAAATTGAATATTTTTCTTGGTGGCAAGTGTTCCCGTTTTACTTAGAGGGATCTTGCCTTAGTCTACCTGTCTTTATTTTACTCAGTGTTAAAGTTTTTCTTCTTCCTTTAAAGTTTATTAACAGCAGATAGCCATGTCAAAAGAACATAGGCCATCTGGTTTTAAAAAATGTTTGAAATGCTCTTATAAAATGTCCATTACGGACGACCATTTGCTTTGTGTGTACTGTTTGGGGCCGAAGCACTTACAGGAATCCTGTAGCGTTTGCCACGCTTTTTCCTCTCGAGTG
Organism: Protopterus annectens; assembly: GCF_019279795.1. Taxonomy (NCBI): domain Eukaryota; kingdom Metazoa; phylum Chordata; order Ceratodontiformes; family Protopteridae; genus Protopterus; species Protopterus annectens. The sequence goes on from NC_056741.1 coordinate 47,874,738, forward strand.
CTCCAAGAGAGGAAAAATAAATTGATTTTGAAAGGGCTTATTACCCCTTCTTTTGAGGAAGCCCTATCTTCTTCTTCTTCCCCGTCGAGGAAGAAAAAATCTTCGGCTCCGACCAGCCCGTCGGATCCGACAGCAAAAAAGTCTAGGCAGGCTTCTCCGTCAGCTCCACTGACTTCGGAGCCAAGGGCGGAATGGTCTGCCTCGATGTCTCCAGCCTTGACTCCTCTGACTTGAGAGCTCGGGCGTCGAGAGGCGAGTCACCTTCATCGGCTCCATTGCCTTCGGAGCCGATGAAGGTTGCCCGCTCAGACTCTTCCCCTTCGGTGCCGAAGTTCACATCGGCTCCGAGGGAAATTGCAGTAGTGGTGGAACCTCCCTCGGCGCCGATACTTCTCGAATCCATTCGGAGCCGGTCCCCCAGTCTTTCGGAGCCGGTGGAGAAGTCAATTCGGACCCGGTCGGTCTCTTCTCGGTCGTCGAGGATGTCCGATTCGGATGTTGACAGGGTGCTTCAAAGGCTTTTTCAGTCTCCGGTCTTTCAAAAGTTGGTCTCGGCTCCGACCCAGTCGGCTCCGGAGCCGATTTCCCACCCTGCCATCTTAGTTCCTCCTCGAACAGCTTCAGCACCGTTGGAGTCGGTGTTGGTGGAACAGGTGGAAGTTGTAGGGTCGACTCCGACCCTTACTCCAACTCCACCTTTCGGGTCGGTGTTCGGTACACGGACCTCCTCTGTCGGCCCCGGGGGTGACACTTCGGGACCGATTCTTTTGGTTCCTAGCCTCCCTCTCAGTGCGTCAGCGGCGGGAGTCCCATCTGCTGTTGTGGCCTTAGGGGTTGAACCTTCCCAGGACTCTGGGGGTCCCGCCTTCACAGCCATGAGGAGTGCCTTGGTCATATCCTCTCTGGCCACTTCTACCTTCTCACCACCACCTTCCCTTGGCATGGAGACTAGTTCCTTTGCAGTCCCTCTGTCTCATGACAGCGGAGCCCTGGGGCCTGAGGTTACCCCCATCATGGGTTCCCTTCTTCCGGGAGGTCCCTCCGAAGCATCTTCGGAGGAACCTTCGAGGAAGAAACAGTGCAAGAGGAAGCACGTCGACTCCCCTGATGAGTCTCTCACCTCGGATACCGACCTCGATGATGCGGAAGGGTCCCCCAAGTCGTCTTCGGATGATGTATCCTTTGCGGACATCTTAGAAATCCTTAAGCAACGAGGCGACTGGCAGTCCAAACCCCCTTCTGCTGAGGAGTCGGTGTTCAAGGCCTTTGGGGCTCAGCCCTCCGCCTCCTGGGTGTCTCCGCCCTTCGATGAGCTCCTGCATTTGATCTCTTGAAGGACATGGGAACATCCGGATTCTGTTGAACTGGTGCCAGATCGCCCCAATAAATTCCTTTCGGCACCCCCGGATAAAGACTTTCTTACTAAAGGTGTGGCTGTAGATGCCTTGGTGGTGGCATCTGCTACCCAACAAGATGTGGCAGAGGCTTCAACGTCCATCCATCCTCCTAATAAGGAGTCTAGGAGCATGGATCGGTATGGGAAGCGCACCCTTGCTTCAGCAACCTTTACTTTAAGGTCTCTGAATTACCTGACTCATTTTACGAGATTGCAGAGGGATCTGGTCAAGGAGCTTTCAGATACCCTCTCTGGTAACCTACCTGAGCAGTTGGCCCAGACGGTTAACTCCCAGTTGGCTACCCTGTCCTCCCTATCCAACTCGTCCATGAGGCTCATTTCGTATGCAGCCGAGGGAGCGAGCAGAGCGGCAGGCACAGGTGTTGCTCAACGGAGACAAGCCTGGCTATGCCTGTGTCATTTTGCGGAGGCCTTTAAGTCTTCCTTTGCCGACGCCCCCTTCGATGGGTCCTCCCTTTTTGGACCCAAGGTAAAGGACACTTTGACTTGCTGCCAGCAGGAGGGCAAGACTAACTGCCATAGGGGCCCGGTTTTCCACTCCCTTCAGGCCTTATCCCAAGGCTTGAAGAGGAGGGAAAATGTGGTTCCGTAAGTCTCAAAAGTCTTACTCATCGCAGCAGAGCGATTCCCCGTCTAGAGGCAGAGGAAGGGGAAATTTTTCAGGGAGACATCGTCCCAGAGGCGGCGGAGGCCCCCGCAACACTGGAGACCGCGAGTCCTTTTGTGGCTCCTCCTCCTTCCAGCATCCCTGAAGGAGTGCCCGACTGTGCAGCTCCGGAGCCAGTCGGGGGTCATTTTTCGAGGCACCTAAAGGCCTGGGAAAGTATCACCCAGGACCAATGGGTGTTCCAAATCATCGCCGGAGGTTACACCATTCCTTTTTCTCAACCCCCCCCCCCCCCACCGTCCCAAAGAATCCCGGACCCGCCACCCAGTCAATGGGATATGGCAGCCATCGAAATTTCAAAGCTGCTTCAAAAAGGAGTCATCCAACCTGTCCCCACAGATCAGACCGGATCAGGGACTTACTCGAGATTCTTTTTGGTACCAAAAAAGACCGGGGACTTGAGGCCCATTTTGGATCTCAGCAAATTAAACCGATCAGTGAAAAAGTCCAAATTCCGGATGGTCACCTTGCAAACCATTCTCCCGCTTCTGGAGAAGGGTGTTTGGATGTGCTCCATAGATCTCAAGGACGCCTATTATCACATTTTGGTAAATCAGGCGTCGAGGGGCACTTGCGCTTCAGCCTAGGGGACAGTCATTTCCAGTTCCGCGCACTGCCATTTGGTCTCACCACAGCCCCCAGGGTGTTCACCAAATGTTTGGCAGTGGTGACTGCTCACCTGAGAAGTCTAGGATTCCAGGTGTTTCCATACCTAGACGACTGGCTCCTAACTGCCACCTCAAGGCATCTACTCTTAAGGACTCTAGCTGCCACTATCTCCCTAGGCAGCTCCTTAGGAATCACCTTCAATTGGACAAAATCCATATTGCGGCCATCACAGCGTATTCTGTTTATTGGTGCAGAAATAGACTCAAGGCAGATGCGAGTCTATCTTCCTGCAGAAAGGATAGCAACATTGCAGTCTCAAGTGCGGGCGCTACTCCTCAGACGTCGAGCTCCAGCGAGAATGGTCCTGCAGCTGTTGGGTTCCATGTCAGCCACCATTCTTCTCGTTCCTTTTGCAAGGTTACATATGAGGATACTCCAGTGGCTCCTCTTAGCCCAGTGGTCTTATCAAGACCTCCCCCTCAATCACCACATTTTGGTAACAGGGACGTGCAAACAGGATCTTCGTTGGTGGCTTCATTCCTCCAACCTGGATCAGGGGCGATCCTTCGTCCCCCCAACCCCCTCAGCCATGTTGGCTACGGACGCCTCCCAGACAGGGTGGGGGGGACATTATCTGGACAGGTCGGTCCAAGGCACGTGACACTCCGACGAGAATCTTCTCCACATCAATATCCTGGAAATGAGGGCGGTGCTTCTAACGTTGCAAGCACTACATGACCACCTCCCCCAGGGGACAATTGCCATTCAGTCCGACAACATGTCGGTAGTCTGGTACTTGAACAAGCAAGGAGGGACCAGATCTTACCCCCTTTGTAGAGAGGCCATGAAGGTATGGGATTGGGTGATTGCTACCAAACGCTTTCTAGTGGCAACACACATTCCGGGGACATCCAATGTGATAGCCGACAGACTGAGCAGGACTATTCTCTCCCCTCACGAATGGTCCTTGAATCACAAAGTGGTAACACAGATTTTCACGAGATGGGGAATCCCATGTTGCGATCTTTTTGCAACTCCCCTCAATGCAAAATTCCAGCAGTTCTTCTCTCTCATTCCAGCTCCGGGGGAAACCCCCAAGGATACTCTAGTCCAAGCTTGGCCCCAGGGTCTGCTATACACCTTTCCTCCGGTTCCTCTTATCCCCAAGGTGGTTCAGAAGGCGATTCGCTTGGAAAGCAAAATGATTCTAATTGCCCCATACTGGCCTCGTCAAGTATGGTTCCCCTTTCTTCGCAAGTATGCACTGGATGGTCCCTGGTTCCTGGACCAAGTTCCGGACCTTCTGATTCATCAGTCAGGACAGCTCCATCAGTCCCTCCATTCATTGAAGCTGGCAGCTTGGCTACTCCTCTTCCGACCATAGTCAGGAGCCATTCTTTCGACCCTGAGGTTATGCATATTTTGTCCTCGGCCCACAAGTCCTCTACAAAAAAGATGTATAGCAGTAAATGGAAGAGGTTTGCTATTTGGGCTCAACTCCGAGGATTAGACCCTATGACAGCTTCTGTGTCAGAGGTTCTGAAGTTTTTAACCTCCCTGTTCAACCAGGGTTGTTCGGTGTCCACCATCAATGTTCAATTGGCGGCTATTTCCAATTTTCATGAGAATGTAGATCCACCTTTAATGAGCAACAAGTTGTGCAAAGCCTTTATTAAAGGAGCTTGGCTTCTTAGGCCACCTATATCGCATCCTGCACCACCGTGGGACCTTAACGTAGTGTTAGGCGCATTAACCGGACCGGCCTTTGAGCCGGCGGCAACCTGTGACTTGAAATTTCTTTCTTGGAAGACTGCCCTTCTAGTTGCTATCACATCAGCCAGGCGAGTTTCAGAACTTCAAGCCTTATGCATCAATCCACCATACCTGATTTTTCACAAGGATAGAGTTTCTCTAAGACCAAACCCATCCTTTATACCAAAGGTTTGTTTGAAATTTTGCTTGCAACAATCTCTGGAATTACCAGTTTTTTTCCCTGAGTATACAGACAGAGCTGAGTATACATTTCACACCTTAGATGTGCACAGACAATTACGTTTCTATTTGGACAGGACACACCGAGCACGAAAATCAGATCAACTGTTTGTGTCTTTTTCAGACAATAAATTGGGCAAAGCCATCACGAAAGTCACTATTGCCAAGTGGATCAGAGACTGTATCAGTCATATTTATCGCATTTCAAATAAAGAGCTTACAATTCCTGTAAAAGCTCATTCTACCAGAGCTATGTCCACTTCGGCAGCTTTTCATTCCAAGCTCTCTATTAATGACATCTGTGCAGCTGCTACATGGTCTTCTCTACATACCTTTATTTCTCACTACAAATTGGATGTAGCATCCAGGGGCCGAGCTTCCTTCGGTTCCACTGTTCTCTGGACCATTTTCCAGTGAGCCACCCAGGATTTAGGTGCTAGGGATGCTGTTCCATATGTACAGAATGTAGGCGAGATAGGATCACATTACATCTTTTAGTTATGTACTTACCATAACTTTAGATGTATGGGATCCATCTCGCATTCTAATAACCCACCCTCCTTCCCCCTGCCTTGGAGGCCAGAAGAGACCGAACGGCCCGAATACAACTGTTTTTCCTCTCTTGAAACTCCTGGCAATCTTATAACAACAGTCTATGTGTGTGTGCATGTGTGCGGACAAACAAGATCTGAGAAAGCAGTAGTGGGGCATCCTGGGATATGAGGAGGCTCAGCCAATAAGAGACTTCGTTCTGTAGTATAGCGTGCCGAGTCGGCTCTGAACCCATATGTACAGAATGTAGGCGAGATGGATCCCATACATCTAAAGTTATGGTAACTACATAACTAAAAGTTTTCCTTGCTGTAGTGCAATCTCGGAGTTGGTATATTTAATTAGCAGGGAGTGTTGGGGGTGCAGGAGGGCTTGCCCCCCTGCAAAAATGTATAAGAAATTTTTTTTTGTAGTTTTTTTTCTCTTTATGTTCGAAGTTTCAAAACTTTGATCATATAGTCCTCAGCCATATGATGTCCAAAGTTTTGGTACTTCAATCACCTGAAAGGGACCCATATAAAAAATAAATATATATATATATATATATATATATATATATATATATATATATATATATATATATATGTATATGGGTTTATATTACTTCGAGTTTTCAGAAATTCGAAGTTCATATGGCTGAGACCATATGATCTAGTTTCCGAAAACTTGAAATAAAAAAAAAATCTACGTTTTTGCAGGGAGTAAGCCCCCCTGTACCCCCAAATCCCCCCCTTCAACTTACGTATACCTACTTTGGGATCACACTACAAAGCAGAAATAAGCAGATTTCTTGTTCCACACAGCTTGGGATGTTGACTTTTTACATGTTTAGTCATCTGGTAAAGTGAATTTTCAGTTAAATGGAACTTCGACTTTTTCATCTCAGTAATCCGAGAGTCGCTCTACTGACATCTTGGTAATGTACACATATATACATATATATATATATATAATTCTGCTGTACCATAGCTGCTTGTCTCTTCACTAATATTTGTACCCTTTAGAGGACATTCTTTCTAACATTGCTGGTAGCACGCTAACATAAAAAAATCTTTACCTCTTCTACTGCATTTTTACATTTTCAAAGTCTGCATTTTTTTCTTTAGAAATAGCTGAAAAACCAACAGCCTAGGCCCAGTCAGCCACCTCTTTCATTAGGTCCTCCGTAAGTCTGTCAGAACCAATGTGGCTAGGATGATGAGGAAGTTTCTCAGAGTTCAGATTCAGATGGGGCTTATTTCCTCTTCCCCTCCCATTGGATCCTTGAGCCTTCCCTCCACTTCTCACTTAGTGATCTTTCCTTCTCCAACCCATCCCACAGTTTCAGAGCCCCAAGAGTATTGGCACTGGATCCAAAATGACTAGGTCTTTGATTCTGATTGTCTCCCTGACTAGTTCCACTCTGGTTCCTTTGGTTCAGGATGAGTCTCCGAGCCAAAGCATCTGTGCCAGATTAGATGGCTGGGTTCCATTCTGATGTTATCAGAGCCTTCCTTACCCCTTGAAACTTTGGCACTGGAAAGCTTGTGTCTGACTCCCTCCTTGTGGCATGTATCCAGGCAGTGTCAAGACTTGGTAGCTTCAGAAGTTTCTCCTTCAGTGCTGCCAACCACAGCTTCTCCTGGTCCATCTGCTTTCAAGGTAGTGGAGAGGGCTTCCTCTTGATTGAAAGATTCAACTACTCCCGCATTCTTGGATTCTACATCCCTTCCTCCTTCGGGTCCTAGTTCTGATCCTTTCAGGCCTACTCCACAGGGATGACCGGTAACATCTAGCATCCAGACAGTCCTCATTGAGGAGTTCTCCTCTTTTTGGATACCTGTCCAGACCATCCCATTAAAGAGGTTCCCCGAAAGAGATGTGCAAAAGGAGACACATAGATTCCCCTGTAGAATCTCTCAGTGAAGAGGAAGAGTCCCCCAGATCTCCACCATATGATGTCTCCCTTGGAGACATCCTAGAGATCCTTAATCAGAAAGGTGGATGGTCTTTGGATGCTCCCTCTCCAGAGGAATCAGTTTTTCTGGAAGCTTTTTGGTCTGGCCCATCTACATCTTTGGTTACTCCCCTGGTTGATGAGCTTATCAATTTAATCTCACGCTGGGCATGGAAGGAACTGGAGTTTGTTCAACCCATTCCCTGATGCCCAAATAAAATTTTGGCACCACTGATGGATAGATTACATTCATGGGATCATAGGAGTTTACTTGGCTTACGACCCAGAGGTCATTTCAAGCCTAGCTGTTTCATCCCAATGTAATAGCATAGAGACTGTAGTCAATACCCAGGATTGTATTTATTAATGACTGCCCATGTCCGGGAAGGTTGTGGCCACTATCCCCAATAAGAAATTATGGTGCCCCATCCACTCCTCCAGGTTCCTTTTGAACAGTGTCATAGACATGCTCTGCTTCACATGAATTGACAGCCTGTTCCAAAGATGCGGCAGTCATTGGAAGACAAATCTATTCCTTCAGCATGTCCTATTCAAGTTGCAGGCCATATTTATGTCCCTGGAACAGGTAGCTCTAGTCCCATTTGATTTATGGATGTGCAGCAAATTCATCAGGTTTGGGTTAGAGATTGCTCTGTAAACCAGGCATAAGTTTCCCCTAAGAAGTCTACATGATACTGAGTATATTGACAGGGACTTTAGTTGGTCTGTGTAAGGCACATGCTGGAGTCCCTTGGTCTTCTTAGTTAGAAACTTCTGAGGTCACTCCATGCTTTGCATGGTAGATGCCAAAAGGGGCAGTATACTCCATTATGGGCCTGATTAGTGACAAGTATAGGGGGGGTTATAACCTACTCTGTTCTACAGATGATGCCTTTGCTAATCAATTGTGCTGAGTAGAAAGCCTTCCTTAGCACAGTAAACACATGGTGGTCAAAGTTAAGGTCACAGTCTACTTGTGATCCCAGATCTCTTACCACTTCGTAGGTACATAGGATATTGTTGTTAATTTGATAGTGTGAACAGACACTGTTTTTACAGAAGGGAATGATGATGCATTTCTTTGCATTCAGTTTGAGACTGTGACTAAGACACCTGTCATTGGTCTGCGTAAGACCCTCCTGAAGTATACTGACATCATTTGGGTATTCAATAATTGCACCCAATTTGCAGTCATCCACAGACTTGGTTAGCCACAGCCCCTTGGCTTTGTCATGAACTTCTGAGAAGTATATACTGAACAGTAGGGGGACCAGCACTTATACCTTGTGGCAGCCTGCTGGTGACAGGTCTGCTGGTTGATGTGGAGTCACCCACTTTGATAGTGTGTGACTGGTTTGTGGGCCAGTTGGCAACCCGTCTTACAACAATGGGGTTTACATTCAGTTTGCTAATTTTATTAGTAATGCCCGAGTGTGGGATTTTGTCAAAGGCCTTTGCCAAGTCAGCATATGCTGTGTGCACAAATTTTCCTTTGTCAATGATACTGGTCACATTTTTGAAGAAATCCACCAGGCTTAACAGGCAGGATCTGCCCTTGATGAAGCTGAATTGGATCGGATCCAGAGTTTGGAGGTCACCTATGTCTTTATTTATGAGGTCCATGATGATATGTTCCATGACTTTACAGATGAGGCTGCTCAGACTTATGGGTCTATAATTCCCTTGGTCTTTTGTTAAGACACCTTGGGGGGGGGGGGTGACTGTTGCTGTTCTTCATTCCACAGGAACAAAGTCAATGTTTAGGCTGTGATGGAATAAGGTACTTAATGGTGATGCTAGTTAATGTTTTAGTTTGTTTAGAAGACAGTCTGGGATGCCATATGGTCCCATGGAGACTGTGTTTTTTTTGCCTTAGACAAGGCTTTAATGACCTGATCTTTGGATATGTAGAGTAAGAGGGGAGTTTAGGCCAATGTTTGTGATAAGTTTGGAGGGGATAAAGGAGTGAAATTTTCACCAAATCTGTCCACTAGCTGGTTTGCTATCTCTGTGGCATCAGTGTGTGTGTGATACCATTAGTCACTATTTCGGCACGTGCTTGGGTCCTACCTTTTAAGCTATGTACATAGCTGTAAAAGGCCTTATGATTATCCTTGGCTGTTGCTTGCTGAGTTTTTCTCAAAGTTACCCTTAGAGGATCTGACATCTTTTTATTTGTGTGTTGAGGCTGAGGACGGTGCTTTTCCATTGCTGGGGCCTCACCTTAGTTTTCTTAGGCAGCAACTTTTTGCATTTGTTGTAAACTTTGTTGATGCTGGATGTCCACCGGGGGGGGGGGGGGGCTACTTGGGGATCTGGCTTTGATTTTCTCTGGAACAACTCAGTCTGTACACTTATACATGTGATTGTACATGGCTTTTGTGTAAGCTTTAGTGAAGTTACCACTTCCAACTGGGGCTTGAAATGCATGTATACCTTCCCTAGGAGGGTATAGTTTGCTTTGGTGAAGTTTTTTAGTCCGACTTCGCCCTCTGTTGAGTTCTGGTGTTAGTGCCAGTTTGAAGGTGACTGATCTGTGGTCATATTTAACTAATAAGGGTCCAACAGTTGCGATGGTGCATCTGTTTGTCATGTAAGTGAGGACCAGATCTAGTATGTTTATTCCTGTTGTTGGAGTTTGAACAATTTGTTCCAGGGCATTTGAGTTAACAAAGTCAAGGAACTTTTGAGCTAGTGAGTTAGGGCTAGAGTAGGTTTCTCAGTTGATGGTGGGATAGTTGAAATCCCTCTTGACCAGAGCATTTGGCAGTATTTGGATTGACTCCAGTTTGGTCAACTAGGCCTCGTGCACATCATGATCCATGGAGGGGGATCTGTAACTAGCTATGACTTGAATGGGAGTCTTACCCACAGTAATCACGGATCAGTCACCTTCAAACTGCCACTAACACCAGAACTCAACAAAGGGCGAATTCGGACTAAAAAGCTTCACCAAAGCAAACTATACCCTCCTAGGGAAGGTATAAATGCATTTCAAGCCCCAGAAGAGTCCTCATTAGCACTCTTCAAGAAAAATATTGATGATTGGATGGAAAATAGGAAATTCACCCCGGGGATCACCTCTGTGGCTCTGCTTGACAGTGGCACAGGAAAATAATTTTCTTGGGTGGCAAAAGCCAGGGTACCTTTTTGGCTGGGCTTGTATAGGCCCCAGGGCCAATAGCCTAGTACCTACCTATGAACCTATGGAGTAACTCCATGGAGTTGTCCAGTCTAACTAGTCAGGAGGTTAAGTTATCTCTAATATAGATAGAAACACCGCCTCCTTTGGTTCTCACAGGTTCATTTTGCAGTCTGAAGATGTGGAAGGCATTGTAGTCTTGTAAGGCTGGAGTACTCTCGGAGGCTTTGTACCAAGTTTCTGTGACTGCAGAGACATCTACATCCTCCAGTGATGGAAGTGCTTCTAGGGTTTGCAGTTTATGGTTAAAGCGCCAAGCATATAGCAGAATAACCCTTAATGTAAGAGTGTTCAATCTCGCCGTTTGTTCTTACACACGGGTTCGGAGCCGATCCTCGGCTCCGAGTCGGCCGAATTGCAAAGTTCTGAATCTCAGAGAAGCTCGAGACCAGCCCATATCCCACAATCCTCCCTGCCATTACCCAGATCTAGTTTGCCGCTGCAACAGATCGGATCGAGGAGAGCTCGGACCAGATAGAGAATTGAGTTTTTATTACTATTTACAGATAAGATACTGATTTTTTTCTGATATTACCTTATAGTTATTAGATTATTGTAGAAGTGCTGTGTGTGTTATATATATATATATATATATATATATATATATATATATATATATATATATATATATATACCTTTTTTTTTTTTCTTCAGGCACTCTTTGTGGCCTAACCCTTTTTCTTTGGGTGTGTTTTTTGTGAGTGTCTTCTTTATATAGCCTTTTCCATATATATATTCATATAGGATTAGTATTTTTTTCTATACTCATAGTTATTGTTGTTATATAGTACTATGTCAGAAAAAGCTAAATCTGGCTTTAAAAGATGTCAGTGTGGGCAGAAAATGTCCATTAGTGACAATCATGCTTCCTGCGTCTACTGTCTTGGCCCTCTCCATCTCCAAGAGGATTGCTCTATTTGCCATTCCTTTAGCGGGAGGGTCATGACAGATAGACGCAGGAAGCTCATAGACAGAGGATTACTGAAGCCTGCCTTTCAAGAGGCTTTGGACAAGTCGGATCAGGCTTCCAAATCCTCTAAGGGGTCGAAGATGTCGGAGCCCATGTCATCATCTCCGAGTTCATCTTCTCGGGTTCGTTCGCCGGTTCCACAGATCTCGGGGCCGAGTGTTGAACATTTATCTTTTCCTGAGCCCCAGATCTTGGAACCGGTGTTGGAACTGCCACCACCGTCCATTCTTCGGTCAGTGCCATCTTCTGTTCCTTCAACCCGTTCTTCCAGACCCTTGTCTGAGACAGATGTGGATCGTGTCGTGCAGAAACTCATGGAAAACACGACCCTTTCCAAGTTAATTGCAGTTTCCTCCCAGTTGGTGTCGAAACTAGAAGGCCTCCCCATATCTCCAACGGGTCCTCCTTCGAGACCCATCCACATCTCGGAGCCGGGAGAAGATGACCTGATGATAGTGGAGCCCTCGGTGCCGAAACCGTCCATTGCACGATCGACACCTTTAACTTCGACTCCTTCGGAACCGTTAGGGGAGTCGCGGAGCCGACGGTCTTTGCTCGGTTCTGGGACCAAGAGTCGTACCAACCTGTCGGTACTGACTCTCCCTCTCGGGGCCTCGGCACAGACTGGCTCGGCTCCGTCCTCGGGGTCGAAGCCCACGGCACCTGGTTCTGGGATGCTTCCATGTTCTTTGGAACTGGGGGAGCCCTCGGCCAGGGGTTCGGGGGCCTTTGACCTTATGAGGAAGGTATTGTCTGCACAGACAACTACATCATCAGGGGAATCTTCTCCTTCCCCAAAAGGGCCACTTTTTGTTTCTGCTCCCACGATCCATCCCAAGCATACAGCCCAATTGCCTCAGCCACCCCCAGAGGGTTCCCCCTGTTCCTTGGAGGCCTCACCAGAAGCCCCCTCTGATGAGGTCCCAAGGAAACGGTTGTGCAAGAGGAGGCACATAGATTCTCCACAGGAATCTCTAACGTCTGATACCGACTTGGATGAGGCAGAGGGGTCCCCTAAATCACCCTCGGAGGATGTGTCATTTGCAGACATCCTGGAGATCTTGAAACAGAGGGGTGATTGGCAGTCCCTAGCCCCCTCTGAGGACGAGTCGGTGCTGCTGAAGGCTTTTGGGGCTCAACCTTCTACCTCCTGGGTGACTCCGCCCTTCGATGAATTAATGGATTTGATTGCTCGAAGGGCGTGGGAGACACCTGACACAGTGGAACCAGTCCCTAGGAAACCAAACAAGTTCATCACTGCCCCCCAAGATAAATCTTATCTCACCAAGGGAGTCCCTGTCGACGCTATGGTGGTGGCGGCAGCCATGAAAAAGGAGATGTCTGAGTCTTCCTCATCTGTTCATCCTCCTAATAAGGATTCTAGGACTATGGACAGATATGGGAAGCGCATTTTTAGTTCAGCGACTTTTTCCATGCATTCGCTAAACTACCTGACCCATTTCACACGTTTGCAGAGGGATCTCATCAAGGAGCTGACAGATACCCTCCAGGGTAACACAGATGCTGCTGTTTCAGATAAGGTAACAGCACAACTTAACACCCTCACCTCCATAGTAAACTCATCCATGAGGCTCATCTCGTATGCAGCCGAGGGATCGAGTAGAGCTGCAGCTTCAGTGATTGCTCTTCGAAGACAATCATGCATGCAGCTGTGCTCCTTTGCGGAAGCCTTCAAGTCTTCCTTTGCCAATGCCCCTTTTGATGGTGCCACACTTTTCGGGCCCAAGGTTAAGGAGACTCTCACTCGGTGTGAGCAAGAGGGAAAGACCCTGTCTGCTGTCGAGGTCCGTTTTTCCGCTCCTACTAGACCGTACCCCAGGTGGAAAAATGTGGTTCAGTAAGAATCAGGGATCTTTCCAGACCACACAGAGTGATACTCCCTCCAGAGGCAGAGGAGGGGGTAGAAATGGAAGACGCCGCCCCGGCAGCAGAGGGGGTCCGCATAACCAAGGCGACAGGGATTCCGTCCCTGGGAAGCCTTTCCAGCACTCCTGAATGGAGGCCCGGCTGTCCTGCTCTGGAGGCAGTCGGGGGTCGCTTAGCTTTATACCCACTGGCCTGGCTAAACATTACTTCAGATTCTTGGGTAAAAAGCATTATAACCAGAGGGTACAAAATCCCCTTCATTTCAACACCACCTCTACAAAAAAGTTTCCAGATGTGTCACCCCATCTGCGAAAGCTAGCAGCTGTAGAAATTTCAAAGCTGCTCGAAAACAGAGTCATCCAACTAGTCCCGGCGGACCAAAGAGAATTCAGAACTTACTCAAGGTTCTTTTTAGTTCCAAAAAAGACAGGGGACTGGAGACCGATCTTAGATCTCAGCCATCTCAACAACTTCATGAAGAAGGAAAAGTTCCAGATGGTCACGCTTCAATCGATCCTTCCATTCTTACAGAAGGACGATTGGATGTGCTCTATAGATCTCAAAGACGCGTACTACCACATCAAAATGGCCAGACCGTCCACAGATCACCTGCGCTTCCAGCTGGGATCCAGTCACTTTCAGTTTTGAGCTCTGCCCTTTGGACTCACCTCAGCCCCCAGGGTATTCAAATGCATGGCAGTAGTTGCGGCTCACTTGAGACGACAAGGATTCCAGGTGTTTCCCTATCTGGATGACTGGCTCCTCACCGCCACCACCGAGCGTCGCCTATTGCAAGCCAGAGACTACACAATCAGCCTTTGTTCCCACTTAGGGATATCCATAAACTTCGAAAAGTCTTGCTTATCGCCCTCACAGTGTATTTCCTTCATTGGAGCAGACCTAAATACACGATCGACACTACTGAAACTCCCCCCAATAAGAGCTTCAACACTCAAACAGCAAGTCCTTCTTCTTCTGGTCAGCAAGAAATCCCCAGCCAAACTGGTGTTAAAAGTGTTGGGACTGATGGCAGTCGCACTAATTGCAGTCCCTATGGGAAGGTTACACATGAGGATTCTACAATGGCTGCTCTTCGCGCAGTGGTCGTTCCAACACCTACCCCTAGCGCACGAGATCAGGATAACAGAATCTTGCAGACAGGACCTCTCATAGTGGGTGCGCGATCAGAATCTCACTGTGGGTCGTCCGTTTGTTCTACCCAGTCCAACAGCCACAATAACCACGGATGCTTCCCTGGTAGGGTGGGGGGCCTTTTTCAGGGAAGAACAGTCCAAGGAGAATGGTCCAGCATGGAGTACACTCTACATATAAATGTTCTGGAGTTGAGGGCAGTGTTCCTGACGTTGCAACACTTCCAAGCCCTCTTACCTCTAGGAACAGTAGCAGTTCAGACAGACAAACATGTCTGTAGTCTGGTACATAAACAAACAAGGGGGAACCAGGTCTTACCCGTTATGCAGAGAGGCCATGAGAATTTGGCAATGGGCAGAGTCCACGGGTCACTTTCTGATAGCAACGCACATCCCGGGGTCATCCAACGTCATTGCGGACAGGTTGAGCAGAGCCATCCTGTTACCTCATGAGTGGTCCCTCAATTCACAGATGGCGGAAAAGATCTTCCGCAAATGGGGCCAGCCTTGCTGCGATCTGTTTGCTTCCCCATTGAATGCAAAATGCAGAAGCTACTTTGCCCTTCTACCCCCTCCGGGGGATGTCCCCAGGGACGCACTGATACACGATTGGACCCCGGGTCTCCTATATGCGTTCCCACCGACTCCATTGATTCCCAGATTTCTACAGAAAGCCAGGAACCTGGAAAGGACTATAATACTCATAGCCCCATTCTGGCCTCGTCAAATATGGTTCCCCTTTCTTCGAGCCCATCAAATAGAGGAACCATGGATTCTGGACCCAGTACCAGATCTGCTGACACATTCGTCGGGAGTTCCTCACCCGTCTCTACAGTCCCTCAAACTAGCAGCTTGGCTGCTCCGCTTCCCTGCCTAGTCCGGTCTCATCTACTCCCTCCGGCAGTTCAACACATCCTGGTTGCTTCTCATAAAGCTTCCACTACTAAACTCTATACGAGTAAGTGGAAACGCTTGGTATATTGGACATCTAGTCAAAACTTAGACCCCTTGGTAGCTCCTCTACATAAAATTTTAGAATTCTTATCCATCCTTTTTCACGAAGGAGCGTCTACTTCCACGCTAAGAGTACAGTTGGCAGCCATATCAAACTTCCATATTGGTGAGGAAGGTTCTCCCATTATGTCTCACAGACTTTGTAAGGCCTTTATGAAAGGAACCTTCCATCTTAGACCGCCTGTCAGAAAACCTTTCTTTCCATGGAGCCTGAACTTGCTGCTGTCGCAACTCATGTTGCCACCTTTTGAACCTGCTTCATGATGTCTCTTAAAGTTCTTATCGTGGAAGACGCTGTTTCTCGTCGCCGTGACCTCAGCTCGTAGAGTCTCAGAGCTGCAGGCATGATCGGTCAGACCACCTTACCTGATATTCCATCCACACAGGGTCTCTTTGCGTACAAATCCATCTTTCCTTCCAAAAGTATGCTCAGTTACAAATATTAACCAGTCTATAGAACTCCCTACCTTTTTCAAAAACCATACTAGCAAACTGGAGTATATGTTGCACAAGATGGATGTTCACAGGCAATTAAGATTTTATTTAGATAGGACCAAAGCTTACAGGAAAACGGATCAGCTCTTCGTCGCATTTGCAGACAATAAAAAGGGCATGGCAATTACTAAACATACACTATCTAAATGGCTTGCTGATTGTATAACATTTGTATACTCTAAATCAAAGCAATCCTTACCCACCAAACCTAAGGCCCATTCTACCAGATCCATTTCCACCTCCTTAGCTCATGCGGCTCGCTTGCCTTTGGACACTATCTGTGCAGTACCACGTGGTCTAAACCACATACTTTCATCACTCATTATAGAGTGGACAAGGTCTCCAAGGATAGGACATCATTTGGTTCCACTGTGCTTAGGAACGTTCTTCCATGAGTCACTCAGGGTCACAGAGCTAGGGACGCTACCCGTGTGTAAGAACAAACGGCGAGATTGAACACTCTTACATAAAGAAGTTATGTCCTTACCATAACGTTCCATGTAGAGTGTTCATCTCGCCTTTGTTCTTACATTCCCTCCCTTTCCCCCCCATGTGTTTGGAAGAACTGGTAGGACTAGAGTCTGATCGACGTGTCTTGACCCCTTCCGGGGTATATGGTCCCGTGTGTCATGGGATATATGCTTAGACCATTAGTTATTGCTATGGTGAGAGAGTGTCTCTGAATGGCTGAAGAGAGTGTATGCTTCTAGTACCACAGGTGTTGGAGGTCTGGTTTGTTTGCAAACTAGATCTTAGTAATGGCAGGGAGGATTGTGGGATATGGGCTGGTCTCGAGCTTCTCTGAGATTCAGAGCTTTGCAATTCGGCCGACTCGGAGCCGAGGATCGGCTCCGAACCCGTGTGTAAGAACAAAGACGAGATGAACACTCTACATGGAACGTTATGGTAAGGACATAACTTCTTTTTTTGTTATGATTGGAAATTTTCACATTGGCTATTTTGTTTTAGAGGCCTTGCCTAAAAAGGCACTATGGGAGTGGCAAGAGCCTTTGACAGCAGCTGAAAGCCTAGTGGTGCCAGGTGCAAACCATCTCTGGCAAAGCACCGAGGTTGGTCGACCATGTCATCCCAGGCTGACAGAAACTGGATCCCATTTGAATGATACCAAAAACTAAGCCAATTATTGAAATCAGTCATTTTTTGTTTACATTGTGACATCATTCTAGGTGAAGGTAATATGTTGCTCAAGGCTAGGGACATACCTGACTCAGACACATACTCTGACAGCTCACTCGTGTCACTCTTCATATAGTCCAGTGAAGTACATCTCAGGTCGTTCACTCCAACATGAGCTATGACAGAGTCATAAGGTACTTATTGCTGAGAGACCTGAGTACTTGAGTGATCTGATGAATCCTGGCACCAGACAGGCAGTTGACCATGACTTTCTCCTTATCTAACCTGGTGAGTGGGACAACCGTGTGCCTAACTATGGAGCCTCCAATGACAACAACATTTGTTTTTGGAGTGTTACGCCTTAAGGGCTTGGTAGATGAGACACTGGTGTTGCTTTATGTCTTGGGTGCTTTGGGAACTGTGTTAGTTGCAGCAGTGTTTTGTTTTGGAAGTCTCTGGTGTTTTGGTAAGTTTTTTGCTAGAAACTCCACATACGTTTATTTATGTGCTGGATGCGTACTATGTGTATGAGTAGTGTTGGGTGAGTTGACAACCTCTTCAGTGTTACTGTTTTGAGTGCAAGAGAGCAGGGATTCAAGATTCTTGGTGTACATACATCTCTTGCACTCTGTACTAGAATGAGTTATTAATTAGTGCACATGAGGTAGTTGCTACACTGCCTCAGGAGACCCAAGTCAACTAGGCTGGCAGGAGAAACAAGGATAGTACAACTGTCCATATTGCTAGATTTGAAGAACTGTTATCACAAAAGGAGTGCTTTCAGGACTGATCTAGGAGGTGCTTTATAGATGGGTTGTTCTGAAGGGGTTTCTGACTGGTGGTTTAATAGGTCACAGCTCACTAGCAATACTTCTTAAGCTGCAGAAGTACTAAAGATGAGGACTATGCTATTGTACTACAGCTGTATCTAAGGGAAAAATTGTTGAAATTATCTGTTCAGCTATGGAGCAGAAGTGCTCATCAGTGACCAGTGCTGCTCGACTCACAAACAAGCAGAAATTGGCTCAAATGCAGGTCTTAAATACCAGGAACCTAAAAACTTCTATCCTGTCTATCTGATGAATCTGAGCATCTTGAGGCAATGTAGAAATTGCCTCATGTACACAGACAACCCTCTCTTCTTACCACCCAACACTACAACCTGTGAGAGATGCACTAATCTAGCCAAACTGGAGGTAAAGCTCTCTCCAACCAAGACTGAACTTGACAGTCAAGAGAAGAAGGTAAACATTTGCACCACACCACACTCTTCACATAGTCTCACTAAATCTACACTATCAAAATCCACACATAGTAGCACAAAAACATTTGTGGTGGCACTCAATAATAATCTGTCTAAGCAACAGAGACCTCCAAAGCAGAAACGCAAGCAACCTCCATCCCCCAACACAACTCAAATGACACATAGCCCACAGACTCAGTGTGCCGCTCAACCAAAACCAATAAGGCAAAACAACATACCCAACACACTAGTCATAGGTGACTTTATAGTCAGGCACACTGATGTCCCAGTCACCAAGCTAAACAAGGAGAAGGTTACTGTCAACTGCCTGTCGGATGCCAGGATCTGCCACATAACCCATGCACTCAGGTCACTCCACAAGTACAAATATGTCTCTGTCATTGTCCATGTTGGTGTGAATGACCTGAGACGTACCTCCCTGGACTACATGATAAGAGACATGGAAGAGCTCTCCGATCTTGTAGCCCAGGCAGGTATGACCCTAGCCCTGAGTAGCATTCTGCCATCGCCCAGAATGATACCGCAGTACAAGGACAAAATGATTGACTTCAACAATTGGCTAAGCTTCTGGTGTCACCACAGATGGCCTGCACCTGTCACCCCTGGGATTCCGGATACTAACTAAGGCTCTTGCCATCCCTATGGTGCTTTTTTTAAGCAAGGTTCAAATGATAAATTCACCATAACAGGAACAGGCAAGCAAGAACTGAGGGTAATGCTTCTCAATGCTAGAAGTCTAAATCTCAAAATGCACTCACTCGAGGCATTCCTTAAAATGGAGAACATCGATATCTGTGCAGTGACTGAAACCTGGTTCAAGGCTCCAGAGAGCACCCCTGCACTACCAGGTTATAACTCATACCACACTTTTCAGTCATGTAACCTGGACCGAAACACCAAAGGTGGAAGTGTGTCCATATTCATTAAGGATATCCACACCTCCAGGCTAGTTGCACAGCATAATGCATCCGAGGTTATCCAAGTGCAACTAAATCTGGGCAAAACTGCAATCCAAATTGTAGCTTGCTACAGATCCCCCACCATGCCCCAGGATTCCCACTCCTCTTTTCTTGATGTACTGGAAAATATTAGGGTTCAACCAAACACCCTAATAATGGGCGACTGAAACTACCCCACCATTAACTGGGAAAACTACTCTTGTACCAGCTCATTAACTCAACGCTTCCTGG
Source organism: Protopterus annectens (assembly GCF_019279795.1). Lineage (NCBI taxonomy): Eukaryota > Metazoa > Chordata > Ceratodontiformes > Protopteridae > Protopterus > Protopterus annectens. The sequence goes on from NC_056741.1 coordinate 47,894,221, forward strand.
AATTCATAAACTCCAATGCCCTGGATCAACTTATCCGCACCCCCACCAGGGGCAACAGTATCCTAGACCTAGTCATTACCAACATGTGTGACCGGTGTTCCACACCTGAAGTCAACTCCTCGTTGGCCTAATCCGACCATAAGCTAATCACCCTTGATATCCACATCCTGCCCCCACCCCCATTAAGGAAACCATGGTAAAAACTTTCTCCAAAGCTAACTTCATGCTTCTTAAGACAGAAGTGGTGAACTTCATGACACCCATGCAGATGGTCAATACAGTTACAACTGCTGAATCCTACACATATGCGCTGTATAAGCACTTACACAAAAGCATGGATCGTGCTATCACAAACAGAATCACAACACTATCCTCCAAAAAAAAGGAAGCCAATCTGGTGGTCCCCTGCCATAAACACACTGTACAACAGAAGGAAGAAACTGTTGCAAAAGAGAGTAAAATCCCATGAGTGGAGGAGCTCCCTGGTCAGTCTCAGTAACAAGTCGAGATCCCTTATAAGATCCTCCAAAGCTAGCTACGAAAACAAAATCACCACTAATTCTAAGGACAACCACAAAGCATTCTATAGCTATGTCAAGAATCTTGATGGCAACACCCAGATCTGCTCTGAATACAGCACAACAGCATGAAAATTACAGAACCAACTGATATTGCCAACATCCTGGCAGATAGGTTCAGTGCTAACTTTACCCCCACTCACCCCCTAAAGGGCCCATATCTATACAGGAAGAGTGCAGAGTCCCTGTAATCACAACTACGCAGGTAAAAGCTGCACTCTCTAAAGCCAAAAACACAGCATCCATGAGACCGGACAACATCCCAGGCTACTTTTTACATGAACTTCAGAACAAACTTGCTCCCCACTTAAACACCATGTTCAATAATAGCCTCGCATCAGGTTCTGTGCCCACTGAATGGGGCACAGCAACAGTTATCCCACTTCACAAAGGGGGAGCCACCACTGATCCCGGGAATTATCGACCTATTAGCCTGAAGAGCCTGGTCTGTAAGGCCATGGAACATATCATCATGGAACTCATAAACAAAGACATTGGTAACCTCCAACTCTGGATCCCACCCAGTTCGGGTTTGTGAAAGGCAGATCATGCCTCCTGAACCTGATTGACTTCTTTGAGGCAGTCACCAAAGCCGTAGATGAGGGTAAGGTGGTTCACACAGCCTATCTTGACCTCGCCAAGGCTTTTGACACCATCCCCCATTCTGGAATTATAAACTCACTAAACTAGGTATAAATCCCTATGTCACAAGATGGGTTGCCAACTGGCTCACTGACAGAACCCGCACTGTAAAAGTTGCAGACTCCAAATCTGACCTCAAACCAGTGACAAGTGGAGTACCACAGGGTTCAGTCCTGGGACCTCTCCTGTTTGGTATCTACTTCTCTGAAGTGCGGGCTAACACAGAAGGCCTCTGGCTAATGAAGTTCGCAGATGACTGCAAACTAGGAGCCATAGTCAAGTCCCCAAATGATGTGGGCATCCTACAGAAGGCCCTCACTGAGACAGATGCCTGGTATCAGAGCCATGGCCTCAAGCTCAATGCCAAAAAGTGCAGTGTCATCCCCTTTGGTAAAAACTCTGTACCCATGAACTACCACATAGGCAGCAATCTACTTAACACTGAATGTGCAATAAGAGACTTTGGGACCCAGGTGGACAGTAGCCTCTCCTTTAATAGTCACATCACCACAGTAGTCAGGAAGTCCTTCTACATGGCACACCTCATCATGAAAGGGTTCTCATCCCCTCTGTTCAACACTGTTTAGACCCATTATAGAGTACAACGCCCCTTTTGGAATGTACCTCACAAAACATCTGCAGCAGCTGGAAAGGCCACAGAAGTACCTCATAAAAAGGATTACTGGCCACAAACAAATGCCCTACACTGACTATCTCAAAAAACTCCAGCTTTATTCTGTAGTATATCACCTAATCCGAGGTGATCTCTGCCTAACATATAAAGCTATGTCAAACCCAGAGCTTGTTGGACATGCTACACCTAAAGAAATCCCAATCCCTCTGAGCTACATGCTCTAGGGACCTAAACCTTGTCACCACAATAAACAGGACATGCTGGAGGGATAGATTCCTGTCCCAGAGACTTCCCCTACTCTGGAACAGGCTTCCCATCTATGTCAAGCAAAGTTCTTCATTAGCACTCTTCAAGAAAAATCTTGATGAGTGTATGGGAAATACACCCTGGGGATCACTTCTGTGTGTCTGCTCGACAGTGGCACAGGAAAATAACTTTCTTGGGTGGCGTAAGCCAGGGAACCTTGTTGACTAGGCTTACGTAGGCCCTTGGGCCGATAGCCTAGTACCTACCTATGAACTTAAAAAACATTTTAAAAGAATCAATGACTGTGCTTAGTCCAATGCCCAGACCAATCACCCTCCACTAGACATGACATTGGAGCAAAGGAGTCTTCCACCAATGATATTTGTGCAGGAGCTACTTGGTTTAATGCTCATACCATTATTGCTCATTACAAACTAGATTTGATCTCCAGAAGCAGAGCTGCTTTTGGTTCTGCAGTTCTCTGTGTTGTCCATTTTCATTCTTCCTCAACTCCCCCACCCTCATTCCCCCTTCCTTTCATCATCTGGAGTGACCTTGTGGATATTGTGGAACATTTTGTTTCACGTTTGAGCCCCAGGTCTTCTGTTCTTTTCTTGTACTATCTTTGGATCTGTAAGTCAGCAAACTTGATTTGAGGTATTGCTAGTTGACTATTGCATTATGGGTAGAGGGAGGAGCTCATGAGTTGGATCCGAAAGTCTAGTGTATGTGGCCAAGCCGGATCCAAGGTTGGATCCAATACCCAATCATTAAGGAAGAATGAAAATGGGCAACACAGATGCATAGAACATAGTAACTTTAATTTTTACTGCTCTGAGGAAACTTTCAGCATTTTTATCAGAAGTGCAGTGTGTATGTGTGCTTCTAAACACTAGAGTCACGTCTTTACTGTTGTTAGTCTGCTTTATTTTTATCTTTTGACAGGAGAATATACTAGCAACCTTTCCAGTTTCAAGACCAATGTAAAAAAGATATCTATATGACAACTGGACCTGTACCTGAACAACCCTCAAAACAAATGCTTGACCACCTACTTATAACTATACCATCTGATATTGTCAATTTTTCATCTCCTCCTCACATGTGGGTTCATATCCGGGCCCTCAGATCTGACTCCGCTGTTAGCAAGCTCATGGCAACCAAAAAGCTCTTGGGTACCTTCCCCTTACCCACAGTGCATCTCTTCCTATTACCCCAGATCTCATTTGCTGCCTTGCAAAGACATGGTCATTCTGATAGCGCTTGGTGTCCGGTTGTAATTTTTAAAATTGTTTTCTCTTAAAATCTCTTCAGATTTTAATAGAATTTTATAGTATAACTCTTGTATCTCCACTTCCTGGTCTTCTGGGTCTGTCCAGTGGTATTAAATTCTTTTAACCTTCTTCTTCTCTCTTTCCTTCCAGCCATTAACCTTTTTTTTGTCAGGTTACTTTCCTCCCCCTTTGTACCTTTGAAGTATTTCTTGCCTACTACTGTTAGGGTTTTTTTTTCTATCTTTCATCTATCCAAAAAAAAAAAACTTCCCTTCCTCAGTTTTCCTTAGTGAGTGGGTCTGTGTGCATGTTGTATGTATGTCTGTCGCATATCACCTACTCAGAGGCGATCTCTGCCTAACATACAAAGCTATGTCAAACCCAGAGCTGTTGGACATGCTGCACTTAAAGAAATCCCAATCCCTCCGAGCTACATGCTCTAGGGACCTCAACCTTGTCACCATAATAAACAGAACATGCTGGAGGGATAGATTCCTGTCCCAGAGACTTCCCATACTCTGGAACAAACTACCTATCTATATCAAACAAAGCTCCTCATTAGCACTCTTCAAGAAAAATCTTGATGATTCGATGGGAGATACGAAATTCACCCCGGGGATCACTTCTGTGGCTCTGCTTGACAGGGGCACAGGAAAATACTTTTCTTGGGTGGCAAAAGCCAGGGTACCATTTGGTTAGGCTTATATAGGCCCTAGGGCCAATAGCCTAGTACCTACCTGTGAACCTATGGCTGAAACAACAGAAACTGGATGGGTTCAAGAAGTGCTTGAAGTGCAGTCATAAGATCCCATTGAGCAACTCGCACTCATGTGTTTATTGTCTTGGGTCTATGCATTTACAGGAGGACTGTGCCATATGTCACTCCTTTAATAGCAGAGCCTTAACTGATCGAAGGAAAAAAATCATTTTAAGATGGATGTTGTCTTCAGCCTTTGATGATGCTATTTCTGGAGCAAAGGATAGTTAAGATGCTAAAACTAAATCAGCTCATTCATCCATGTCCTCCAAATCTTTGAACAAGGCCTTCATAGGTGCCAGTCAATTACTCAGAGCCGAAGCCCAAGAAGATAAAATTTCCCTTGTCCAGGGAGTCTTGAATCTGATTGGACACTTCGGCTCCGACCATTACTTTGTTGGATCCTGCTTCTTTGGCTCCAATCTCATCTTGCAAGGATGAATCAAATCTGTTGGGGTTGGATCTGATGCCTAGCTCTTTCAAACCCATTCTGCCTGTACTGAGGATATGATACTCTCCCTCATTCGACCCAGTTGCTAACAGAGTACCATCCCCCTTTCTGTCACAGCCAAGATCCTTATCTGCTTCATCCTCCCATTTGACTAGGAGTCTTACTGAAGAAGACGTGGAACAGATGGTGCAGAAAATCTTATCAATGCAGGGTATCACTAAGTCCCTCTCGACCTCAGCCCCTTCGGCTTCAAGTACACCATCTACACCCCTTCTTCCTTCTCCTCTGACTTTGGGGCAAGTTTTGAAGCTCATGGATCCAATTCATCCAGTGTCTTTGAGTTTGATTCTTAGGTTGTCTTCTTCCTGAGATCAGACTTCCGCTCTGAGCTTATTGGCGTTTTTGGAGCCGGAGAACTCCCGTAGCCAAAGTGAGCTTTACAAACCTCAGGTACAGTCGACTTCCAGATCATCAGAGCGGTCAATGTCCCTCAGGGATTTGGCAAAAGTGAGCTTGTCTCTGGCTTCTACCCTGGGTGAGCTGTCTTCTGGAATGGAAGGGTCTCTGTCACGAAAGCATGGCTTATTGGTCCCTGAGTGCTCATCCTTCCAGGAGTAGCCAGCACTTTGGGGCTTTGGGAGGGCTATGACTGCCACTGCACCAGAAATGTCAGAGACCCCCCCTTGCATCCATTTCCCTAGACAGATACCTGACATTCTTCTTCATCCCATCTTGTTCCACAGGGAGGGTGGGAACCTAGGTTCCAAGATACCTATCCCAACTCTTCTGATACCTCCCCAGATTATCCCACTGAGAAGGTCCCTTGGAAGAGGTTATGCAAGAGGAAGCATCTGGACTCCACAGAACAGTCAGCCACTGAAGACACCAACCTCGATGTGGGTGAGGGTTCCCCACAATCACCCCTGAGGACGTTTCCTTTGGGGAGATTCTGCAAATTCTCAAGCAGAGGGGTGACTGGCAGTCCAGCAACCCTTTGTGTGAGGAGTCAGTGTATCTGGTAGCCTTTGGTTCCTGATAAAAACAAAAAAGGGGAGGCAGAACCAACAAATCCACAACAACAAGTTTAATAAGGTTAGCGCTTTCGTCCACTTACAATAAGTAAACTTCATCAGACAAATAATTTAAGGAAATTGCATCACTTAAATACCAAAAAGAATATGACATCACTTCCTTATTCATTAAGTTCCCTTCATTAAAATATGCAAAATGTTATATACTAAAAATTATTAAATAATAAGGATATAAATGTATGTAACTACATGTTAGAAAAGTTAAAAGTCATGTTTCTAAAGATTTCAACTTCAACAAACATTTCACATTATAGTTTTCATTCAGTCCAGGGAACGTGAAAGCATTTAGTAATAACTGCCAGTTAAGCTCCTTTTCCTCTACAATAAGTGACCAAGGACCTCCCCAAATGTCAGTAGGAAGTTGTTCCAAAACCAAAAAAGAAAACAAATGCCCTGCATTACTGGAAATGTGTCTGGCCAGGGCATTTGTAGGATTTTGTTTTTCAATGTTATATAAGTGCTCATAAATATGTTGCTTTATCTGTCTTTCGGTCTTGCCTACATAAAAACATTCACATTTTTGGCTAGATAAATCACTCCTTTAGTTTTACAGCTGAATTTGCCCACTATAGAAAAATGGTGTCTTTTAACAAAAACTTCTCTGCCAACCTTAATGTACTTACAGAAGTTGCATCTTCTGCATTTGTACGTCCCAAGATTGTTAACATATTTCTTAGTTGGCCTTTCTAGTAAACTTTTCAAATTGAAACCTCTCTTGAATATTACCCCAGGCTTTTCACCTAGCTTAAGGCAAACAGGGGTGTCCACAATAATCAAGTCCCAATTTTGCATTGACTGAATAAGGGGTAATAAAGGTTGTGTTAAAATCAACTACTGCATTCGAGTTCACAACAATCTCTTCGACATCCCTGTGTGTTGTAGTAGGTTGAATCTCTGTCGCTCTACTACCATCCAGAATGTGTCTAAAAAGGCCCATTTTCTCTTCTCTACAACTTCCAAAATTACAATGTTAAGTTGTCAATCTCGCCTTCATTCTTGCTTGATGGGTTCGGAGCCGATCCCTCGGCTCCGACTCGGCACTTGCTAAGCTCGAGAGTCACTTTTACCAGCTCGAGGCAGCCCCATATCCCATGATGCAAGGCGGTAAGTACCCAGATCTCGTTTGCCGCTTCGCTTATGAGGTCCTCCTTTTACCAGCTCCTGGTAAGTGATTCACTTTACTAATATTCAAGCCCCTTTTGTTAAAAAACTCTTTATTATTAGTTATAAGTTAATTTTTAGTTTTCCTGACAGAAAATCCCTGTCTCCTTAATATTTTTTAGTCAAACTTTACCCATCCCATCCCTCCTGTTAGGGTGTGTGTGTGTTTATTTTTAGGAATACCTTTTGGTATTTTCTTTAATTTAAGTTTTTTGACTGGTGTGTGTGTGTGTTTTAAGCACCATGTCAAAGGAGAGGGTCTCAGGTTTTAAGAAGTGTGACTCGTGCTGTCAGAAGATGTCTCTGACAGACGGTCACACTTCTTGCCTGTATTGCCTGGGGCCTCTTCACCTGCAGGACTCCTGTGCTATTTGTCATTCCTTCAGCCAGAGAGTCCTGCAGGAAAGACGCAATAAACTGATTCTTAGGGGTCTTCTTAAGCCGGAGGGCTCTCCGCCAAGTCGGCTCCGTCAAAATCAGTTAAATCTTCCAAGGCCCAGGCTTCTGTGTCTAAGCCTGCGGCCTCGGCCCGACTCGTTCGAGTCGAGATCGCCCGCTGGAGCCGATTCTGGCTTAACAAAGCCTTCGGCACCGATGGCTATCGGTGCCGAATCTGTATCGACCACTTCGGTGTCGGCTCCGATCGGTTCCGACACCCATGTGGCACAGGCATCGGTGTCGGCTCCGATCGGCTCCGACACCGTTACTTTGGTGGCTGTATCGGCTCCGGCTGGAGCCGATACATCGAGGTTTCCTGTCGGCTCCGAGAGGTCGGCTCCGACAGGATCTATGGTATCGGCTCCGATGGCTCATTCCAGGAAGAGGTCGAGGTCTCCTTCCTTGGAGCTTATACTTTCGGCTCCGGCTTCACCTCTTCTATTGGAACGGAGCCATCGGAGCCGATCTTCAAGGTCATCCAGATTGTCAGATCATGACCTAGAGAGAGTGGTCAGTAGATTACTTAAGTCACAGGTACTGGCCCAAATGTTACATAGTCCGTCTCAACAGACGACTGTTGGTCCACACCCCGTTACAGTTCCTCCTTCAACTCTACCCCAGAGCTTGGAGTTGGAGTCTTCGGGAATGGTTACTGCTACAGCTGGAGGACGGATACCCCCTTCTGTTCCTTCAGCCTCTACTCTTATCTCCTCTTCGAGACCTTCCTTAGAGGGATTCGGTGGTCGGGCTTCCATGGTCTCCTCCGAGGGGTGAGTGGCATCGGACCCTTGTCCGAACCCGCTCTTCCCCTTGGAGCCTCGGCCTTGGTGAGCTCGGCTCCGACATCTGCCTCGGAGACTTCCCTTGCGGTGGTCCCTGGAGTTCCTAGCTCTTCGGAGCGGGTTCTCTCGGACCTGCCTGGGAGGGGAGCATTCGAGGTGATGAAGAGTGTACTGGCCACTGGTATCAGTCAGCAGTCTGTTCCCGTAGCTCCTCCCTCTATAGTACCTGTTGACATCTCTGCCACTTCTCTTGCTACAGGACCCAGAGATCCTCCACCTCAGGTTTCCCCATTGGGAATTTCCCTCTTCCGAGGATTCTCCTGATGTTTCGGGAGATCCTCCTAGGAAGAGGACTTGTAAGAGGAAGCATGTAGACTCCCGAGTCTGTCACTTCGGATACTGACTTTGATGAGTCAGAGGGATCCCCTAGATCCCCTCTGAGGATGTCTCCTTCTCAGACATCCTAGAACTCCTGAAACAGAGGGGAAACTGGCCCACCAACAATCCCTCTGAGGATGAGTCAGTATACCTAGAGGCGTTTGGATCTCGGCCCTCCACCTCCTGGGTGTCTCCGCCTTCGACCCCTTATGCAGGTTATTGCACGAAGGCGTGGGCAGCTCCTGACTCTGTAGAGCCAGTCCCTAGGAGGCCTTCAAAATTTATCACTGCCCCGTGTGACAAACAATTCCTTACTAAGGGTGTCCCCACTGATGCCATGGTGGTGGCTGCGGCCACCAAAAAGGAACTTGCAGATCCTTCCGTGCCCGCCCATCCTCCTAATAAGGACTCTAGGACCATGGATAGGTACGGTAAGCGGATGTTTTCCTCAGCGACCTTTGCTATGCTCGCTGAATTACCTATGTCACTTCACCAGACTCCAGAGGGATATCCTGAAGGAGCTGGGTGAAGTAGTTCAGGATCCTACAGCTGCAGGGGCTCAAGAAAAATTGCTTCGCAGCTAGGAACCCTCAATTCCATTGCAAACTCCTCCATGCTAATATCTTATGCTGCGGATGGATGCAGTAGAGCCGCAGGTACAGGTGTGGCTCTTAGACGCCAAGCCTGGATGCGGCTATGTGATTTTGCGGATCCCTTTAAGGCGTCCTTCACAAATTCTCCCTTTGATGGGTCAGCTTTGTTTGGCCCTCAGGTGAAGGAAACCTTGACCAGGTGCGAGCAGGACGGCAAGACTCTTTCTGCTGTTGGAGTCCGTTTTTCCACCCCTTCTAGACCTTATCCCAAAGGACAGAAGGGCGGGAAGATGTGGTTCCGTAAATCCCAAGGAGTCACGCCGGATTCACGTGGTCAGTTTACCCCTAGAGGCAGAGGGGGTAACAACAACAGACGCCGCCCTAGAGGCAGAGGGGTCCAAGAACCAGGGAAACAGGGAGCCTCTCTCTGACAAGCCCTTTCAGCATCCCTGAGGTGTTGCCCGGCTGTCCCTCCTTGGAGGCAGTCGGGGGAAGATTATCACTGTACCCAGAAGCCTGGCATTCCCTCACTCAAGACAGATGGGTACAGTCGATCATATCTAAGGGTTACATAATTCCTTTCGAGGAAAGCCCCTTCCCCTCAAGTTCCCTTCCAGATGTACCACCCGGTCTAAGGGAGATTGCAGAGTCAGAAATCTCAAAACTACTGCAAAAGAGCCATTCAGCCAGTTACAATAGACCATTCAGAGCCCGAATCTACTCAAGGTTCTTTTGGTCCCCAAAAGACGGGAGACTGGAGACCAATATTGATCTCAGCAGACTCAACAAGTCTGTCAGGAAGACAAGATTCCGAATGGTCACTCTTCAGTCAATTCTGCCCTTCTTACAGAAGGACAACTGGATGTGCTCAATAGATCTTCAGGATGCATCTATCACATCAAAATTCACAGACGCTCCAGGAGATTTCTCCGCCGGCTGGGGTCCAGTCATTTCCAGTTCAGAGCCCTGCCCTTTGGTCTCACTACAGCCCCCAGAGTGTTCACCAAATGCATGGCAGTGGTCACGGCTCACCTGAGACGTCAAGGATTCCAGGTGTTTCCGTATCTCGACGACTGGCTCCTGTCAGCCACCACCAGGCATCAGCTTATACAAGCCAGGGATTACACAATAGACCTTTGTTCTCATTTGGGCATCTCAATCAACTTCGAAAAGGCATCCTTATCGCCCTGCCAGTCTATTACCTTCATAGGCGCAAACTTAAACACTGTTCGGATGTCAGCTACCCTTACAGAACAAAGAGTTTCAGACATTCAGACTCATGTCAGGATCATTCTGGCCAGCAAGAAAATACAGGCCAGAATGGTTCTAAAGGTATTAGGTCTCATGGCTGCGGCCATTACTCTTCTTCCCTGGCTCGATTCTACATGCGCCTTCTTCAGTGGATGCTGTTCACACAATGGTCATACCAGCAACTTCCAATGCGTCACCAGATTCTGGTGACACAGACATGCAAAGAGCATCTTGCTTGGTGGATCACATCGCCTCAGGTTCACCAAGGCAGGTACTTTGTACCCCCATCCCCGATAGCCACTGTCACCACGGATGCCTCCCTGATCGGGTGGTGGGGGGGTCATTATCAGGGCAGGATGGTTCATGGGACGTGGCAGCCGTTCGAGTACCATCTGCACATAAATGTCCTGGAGATGAGAGCAGTGCTTTTAACGTTGCAAGCCCTCAACGACTTTCTTCCCGTAGGGACAATTGCAGTCCACACAGACAACATGTCTGTAGTTTGGTATATCAACAAACAGGGCGGAACCAAGTCCTACCCCTTGTGTCGAGAAGCGCTCAGACTATGGCAATGGGCGATCTCCTCTCATTGGTTTCTGGTAGCAACGCATATCCCTGGGAAAACCAACATTATAGGTTCATAGGTTCATAGGTTCATATTAGGCTATCTGCCCGAGGACATTTACAAGCCTAGCCCATCGTTTTGTGGCTTACGCCACCCCTTTAGTATGGGGAACTATACCCATTATTTTTCTGTGCCTCTGTCGAGCAGTGACACTGAGGTAATCCCTGGGGTATATCTGCGATCTCCATAGCGGACAGATTGAGCAGAGCTATCCTCATGCCTCACGAGTGGTCTCTCAAGCAATCTATAGCGGAAGAGATTTTTCTGGAATGGGGTCGTCCATGTTGCGATCTTTTTGCTACTCCCCAAAACAGCAAATGTCCAGACTTCTTCAGCCTCTTCCCTCTATCAGGCCATCCCCCCAGAAACGCTCTGACCCAGGATTGGCCCCAGGGACTTCTTTATGCCTTCCCTCCATTTCCTCTGATCCCTCAGGTGATCCAGAAAGCTACCGTTTTGAGAGCCAAATTGATTCTCATTGCCCCTTACTGGCCTCGACAAGTTTGGTTCCCGTTCCTCCATCATCACCTTTTGGTGCAGCCGTGGCATCTGGACCCAGTGCCAGATCTTCTGATTCACCAATCGGGTCAGCTGCACCGGTCAATCCCTTCTCTCAACCTCACAGCATGGTTGCTCCACTTCCTTCCTTAGCCAGGCTTCCTTTGATCTCTAACCCAGTTAGAGACATCATAGTAGCTTCGCTAAAATCCTCTACCAGGAGGATTTATACAAGCAAATGGAACGTTTCTCTTATTGGGCTAAGGCCCAAAATATTGATCCTTTTACTGCCCCTGTTCAGGCAGTCCTGGACTTCTTAGCAGAGATTTTTCATGCAGGCTCCTCTTCTTCCACAGTCAGAGTTCAATTGGCTGCTATTTCCAATTTTCATGTCGGGATAGCAGATCATAATATTATGTCCCATAGGCTCTGCAGGGCCTTCTTGAAAGGAATTTTCCTACTAAAGCCTCCAATCAGGAATCCTCCTCCTCAGTGGGATCTAAATTTAGTGCTGACATCCTTGATTCTTCCCCTTCGAGCCAGCTGTTTCTTGTTCCCTGAAATATCTTTCTTGGAAAACTTTATTCCTAGTGGCTATTACATCTGCCAGGAGGGTGTCTGAACTTCATGCTCTTTCGGTTCGACCCTATTTGGTTTTTCACAAAGACAGAGTATCTTTGAGAACTAATCCAACCTTTTACCTAAGGTCGCTTCAAAGAACAATCTGAATCAATCCATTGATCTCCTGTATTTTTCCTAACTATTCAGATAGAGCTGAACAAAAGCTGCATTATCTTGATGTCCACCGTCAACTTAGATATTATTTGGACAGAACAAAAAAAAATTTAGAAAATCTGATCAACTTTTTGTTTCCTATGCGGATAATAAAAAGGCCTTCCTGTTTCTAAAGTGACCTTGTCCAGATGGCTTTCTTCGGTCATCTCTGAAATTTATACTAGGGGAAAACAGCTGTGCTCAAAACCTAAAGCACATTCAACTAGGAGCTTAGCTACTTCTACAGCTTTTCAAGCTAGACTTCCTTTGGACACTATTTGTGCAGCGGCCACTTGGGCTACTCCTCACACTTTTGTTTCCCATTACAAATTGGACTTGGCCTCCAGGGACAGAGCCAGTTTTGGCTCTACAGTCCTCAAGAGTTTGTTCCATTGAGCCACCCAGGATAGAGGTGCTAGGACGCTGTCCCATCAAGCAAGAATGAAGGCGAGATTGACAACTTAACATTAAGAAGTTATGTACCTACCATAACGCTCCATGTTAGTTGTCTTCTCTCGCCTTCTTTCTTGCACCCTCCCTCCTTCCCCCTGGCCTGGACAGACCTTGTATAAGAAACTGTTATGCTGAAGACCATTCAGACCTGGTCCTTCTTCCATCTGTAAGTTTTCTTTCTTCCTTTGGGAAGTATTTTATGCTTGGTGCTATTGCCCTTTGTCAGCAAACGAGATCTGGGTACTTACCGCCTTGCATCATGGGATATGGGGCTGCCTCGAGCTGGTAAAAGTGACTCTTGAGCTTAGCAAGTGCCGAGTCGGAGCCGAGGGATCGGCTCCGAACCCATCAAGCAAGAAAGAAGGCGAGAGAAGACAACTAACATGGAACGTTATGGTAGGTACATAACTTCTTATTATTCACTAGGGAAGCTGGGTATGCTCTTTTTAAGAACATTTCTTTGAGTAGGTCACACTCAGAATTAAAGGAAGTTTCTAAAGAGGGCATTGTAGCCGCTCTTACTAACTGAGGTTTAACAACGGTCTTCTTTTGATGTTGAGGGTAGGAGCTATCATATTGTAAAAAACTGTTCGAATACATTGGTTTCCTGTATACACTTGCCAAATATTTCTTGTTAAATGTGTCCTTTGTAATAAGGACATCTAGGAAAGAAATGGCATCACAGCTGAATTGAAAAGTAAAACTCAAGAAATCAGCTAAAGTAGAAATATACTCTACAAATTCTTCAGCTGCGGCCAGGTCACCCCTAAATAATATGAAGATGTCATCCAAATAATGGGTGTACCATTGTATTTTGTGTTTAAACTGGTCACATTTAAATAGACAATTCCTTTCCCAATATGCAAGTACACAGTTAATGAAGCTCCCGCCACATGGGGACCCCATAGCCACCCCAGATTTCTATAAATAGAAGTTGTTGAATAGAAAAAAATTGTTAGAAAGCACTATGTCTAAAAGAAATTCTATTAAATAAATTTCATCATCTTCGACACATTTGCTGTATAAAAAATCTCTTACCCAATTCAGACCTAATTCCTGGGAGATCACTGTATACAAGTCTTTAATGTCCACCATAAGAAAATTCAAGATCTCATCAAAACTGAGTGAATTCATGTGTTCTAAAAAATGCCATGAATCTTGGCAAATTTGGTGTTCTACCTCCAAAAACTTTTTTAACTTGTTGTCAACCAGCTTGGCACCAGCATACATTATTGAATTTCTACCATTAACAATCGGGCATGGAGGGGGTGCTGATATCCTTATGTATCTTTGGCAGAGCAAAAAATGTGGGTATCCTAGGGGCTGGCATACTCATAATTGTAGGTGTCAATATTAATGGTTCTTTCAATAAACAAATCGTTAAGTAATGATCTGATACATTGGTGGGCCCCATTAACTTCATTCAAGGATACCTTAACATAGGACTCAGCCTCTAATAAGAATGGCACTCTGTTGTTGTAGTCCTCCTTATCCATAAACACCAACCCTCCCCCTTTATCAGGTTTCATTGCCCGAATGTTGTGTGCCCTTAAACTGTCGAGTACTTGTCATTCATTTCTAGTGAGGTTGGAATTACCCTCTTTTACAGAGTTATTAGAACTGTTCAAACTATGCCAAAAATCTATTTCACACATTTTTTCAAAGACCATTAAAGTAGGGTGTAGTGGTGGGTTAATAACACTAGAAACCCTTACTTCATCATTGTTCAAACTGCTGTTACCAAAAAACATTTCTAAATTCAGTTTACATAAAAAAAGTTTAAAGTCAATTAGTGTGCACCAGAAAAGTCAGAGACCCCTCTCAGATCCATTCCCCTAGACAGATACCCGGCATTCTTCTTCATCCCATCTTGCTCCACAGGGAGAGTGAGAACCTAGGCTCCAAGATACCCATCAGGGTACCCCCAACACTTCTGATACCTCCCCAGATTATCCCACTGAGGAGGTCCCTTAGAAGAGGTTATGCAAAAGGAAGCATCTGGACTCCACAGAGGAGTCAGAGACTGAAGACACTAACCCAACCTTGATGTGGGTGAGGGTTCCCCACAATCACCCCCGAGGACGTTTCCTTTGGGGAGATTCTGGAAATTCTCAAGCAGAGGGGTGACTGGCAGTCCAGCAACCCTTTGCGTGAAGAGTCAGTGTACCTGGCAGCCCTTGGTTCCTGCCTGTTTACCTCCTTGGTGACTCCTCCCACAGATGAGCTCATAGATCTGATCTCACTGTAGGCTTGAGAGAACCCAGACTCCCTCGAGTTGCTTCCCTGGAGACAGAATATGATTATAACTGCCCCATATGACAAGGGTTTCTGGACTAAGGGGGTTGCAGTAGATGCCACGGTCATGGTAGCAGCGACCAGAAAGAACTTTCAATGGAGATTTCAAATATCCATCCTCCTAATAGAGATTCTAGGATGATGGATAGATGTGGGAAGTGTGTCTTTTCCTCAGCAACCTTTGCTCTGTGGTTGCTGAATTATCTCTCTCATTTTACCAGGTTGCAAGGTTGCAAAGGGATCTGATCAAGGAGCTCTCAGATTCCTTTCAAGGAGCAGTAGCTGAAGGAGCTAAAGAAAAGGTAGCTTCCCAGCTAGCCAGCCTTCAGTCCTTTGCCAACTCTTCCATGAGGCTCATTGCCCACACAGCTGAAGGAATGAGTAAAGCAGTGGGTTCCAGCATTTCCACGAGGAGGCATGCCTGGATGCACCTTTGTGATTTCGCAGAAGTTTTTAAGTCTTTGTTTTTTAATGCTCCATTTGACAGCATATTACTTTATGCACCAAAGTGAAGGATACACTATCCAGGTGTGAGAAGGAAGGTAAGACCCTTCTGCCATGGGGAATACACTTTTCTGCTCCTCAAAGACTCTTTCCCAAAGGTCAAAGAGGCAGTGGAAAAATGTGGCTCAAGAAGTCTCAAGGGTCCTACCAAGACACACATGGAGAGTTTTCCCTGAGAGGCAGTGGGGGAAACACAGTGGAAGATATCATCCTCATGGCAGAGGAGGTCCGCAAAACCAAGGGTCCCAGGAACCCTTCTTTAAGAAACCGTTTCAGTGCTCCTGAAAGGAGACCCAATTGTCCACCTCTGGAGGAAGTCTGGGGATGTCTATCCCTGCACAGAAGAGCCTGACAGAAGATCACTTCAGATATATGGGTGCAGAGGATAACATCCAGGGGTTACCAAATTCCCTTCTCTCAACAACTGCCCCCAACAAGAAAATCCCAGATGTTCCACCCAGTCAAAGGGATCATGCAGTCTTGCAAATTCAAAAACTGCTAGAAAAAAGAGTCATCCAAGAGGCCCCCCCCAGACCAGTGAGGATTCAGAACTTACTCAAGGTTCATTTTAGTACAAAAGAAAATAGAGGGACTGAAGACCAATTCTGGATCTCAGCAAGTTAAACAAATCAGTCCGATGCAGCAAGTTCTGAATGGTCATGGTTCAGTCCATACTTCCCTTCCTGGAAAAGGATAAATGGATGTGCTCAATAGATCTTCAGAATGCATACTACCATATAAAGATGGACAGATGGTCCAGAAGATACCCACATTTCCATTTAGGAGCAAGTCACTACCAGTTCAGAGCACTGCCCTTTGGTCTCACTACCATCCCCAGAGTGTTTACCAAATGTATGGCTGTGGTTGCAGCTCACTTGAGACAACAAGGATTCTGGGTATTTCCATACCTAGACAACTGGCTCATTTCTGCTTTGACCAGGCATCTGATGGTCTACACAAGTGACTGTATTCTTCAGCTTTGTTCAGAACTAGTCATTACAATAAATCACCAAAAATCCCATCTGGAATCCACTCGAACAACAGAGTTCATAGGAGCCCTGCTAGATACAAACCAGATCATTACCGGACTTTCTCCTGTCAGAATATTAGCAATCGAGAGGCAGACCACCAGGTCAATCAGAAACAAAGGGGTAGCTGCCCCCCATGTTCTACAGGCCTTAAGTTCCATGGCTCCTTCAACTGTGTTAGTCCCACTGGCCAGGTTTCATATGTGAATTTTGCAATGGCTTCCAGCTTCGCAGTGGTCAATAATGCATCAACCAATGTCCTATCAGATCTTCATAACAGACACATGCAAAAAGGATCTCTCATGGTGGATTCACTCTCAACAGGTGACACAAGGGCTGGTCCTTCTCTTCACCTCAACCATAGGCTATGGTGACCAGGGATGCTTCCCAGATGAGGTGTGGGGGGGGGGGGGGGCATTATTTATTTATTTGTAAAAAACACCAGGCTGTAATCCCTCAACCAGAACGTCGCTTGACGAACAAACCAAAAAGGCTCCAAATGCAAAAAATATGTACTAGAATATGAACGTGTTGCTTAGCGCTTTCACCTTTATTACATCAAATGCTTCATCAGAGTGAAATGGTGTAACAATTACAGAAATTTTATACGCACTACGTCATGCACACACCTCCCATTCAAACCAATATGCTTTCAAAATACTCGATTTAAACTTGAACTTAAAATTGCACATACAAACGTATAATAAAACAAGGGAGCCAGTGTATTTAAAAGCTCCAATATGAATAAGTGTGGGGCTTGTGGTGTGTGTAAATTCATCAACAACGGGCCATATGTAACTATAAGTAATTATGGTAGAGTTATTAGGTGTCCAGGACATGTTAACTGCAATACCAAGATGGTAGTTTATGCAGCTACTTGTCTGAGCTGTCCCGCATTCTATATAGGAAAAGTGATCAGAAACTTGAGTTCAAGGATAAAAGAACACACAAGAGATATCAAAAATGCTAAGTCTACTAATGCATTATATTTGCATAGTCTAGTATGTACCAACTTCAATAAGTTTATATGTTTTGTGATTGACAGGATACCATATTTTGATAGAGGGGGCGATGTTAGTACATTATTGGAAGTAAAGGAATGTCTATGGCAACTAAGATTTAGACACTTCCAAGCCTCCAGGTATTAACAAACCTATATCTATTGCTAGTATTTTAAAGATAAGGTCCTATTGCATTTAATGTAAAAAACATTTTAGGTTTTTTAGCTTTTTAGCTTTTTAACATATCACTGCTTATACAATACTATTGATTATTCATTGCATAGTTTTGTTTTTTTTGTTTTATTATACATTTGTATGTGCAATTTTAAGTTCAAGTTTAAATCGAGTTGAGCAAAGCTATTTTGAAAGCATATTGGTTTGAATGGGAGGTGTGTGCATGACGTAGTGCGTATAAAATCAGTCTGAATGGGAAGCACCAGGTAATTTCAGCTTGAGATACAGTAACAAATTGCTGCAGTGAAATAGGCTGCATGTGAGTGAATGATGATTTCTCCCTCTTTTTTTCTTGTTAAGTGCTGTCCAATAGGTGTGTGTGTGTGTGTGTGTGTGTGTGTGTGTGTGTGTGTGTGTGTGTGTGTGCCATAGACCAAACTCATTGGTAATTCTACCGAGTTTTCACTCTTTCTGAGCCTGTTGAAAAGTCATCCCTTCATGTTTGGTTCCACAATCTTGACAAGTAGCATGTGATTACTACTGCTTGCCTCTTGCAGGTGCTTGCTCACACATATTTGCATAACCACTTTTGCATTCTAGGAATCCTTCCTGAAAAATATAGTTTGATCAAGAAGAAGTAACTGCCTTTGTCTTTGAGGATGAGTGAAATGTAGCACTGGTATGTCCTTATTTCTCTCTACTAAGATGTATAATTTATTTATTTATTTATGTATGTATGTATGTGTGTATGTATGCCTCAGTAGTGTTAAAAAGTGTTGTGGCCATAGAAGTAGCATAGTCTGTAAGTGCTTGTACTGTGATAATATTAAAAATCTTATTGTGTTGGTCTACTCAGTTTGTTTTTAGAGATTGTTTCTTATAAAATCAGATTGTTGTTTCTATTATATTTTTAATGCTAGGAAGCATCTTAATTTTACGATGGATTTTTTCCTTTTGTAATTATTGCAAGAAAGTTGTAAGCAATTTAAAAAAGTTACAAAAAAAAATTAAAATGATAATATGTTGTTTGACTTTTTCAGTTTTGCTGTTATTTCAGTTTTTGCTTTATAACTACACACGCACACACACAGTGATATCATGGTAGACAATAAGCAAAGATTTATGTACAGCTATAGATTATAAAGGGTATTTAAAATAATTTAATTCTTTAGAGGATCTGCATCTTATTTACATTGTGGTTTCACTACTGCATCATTATTTGTTTCAGTGTGAGGTATTCCAGCTGCAAGAACTAGTTGAGAAGTCTCTGGGAAGAAAGAAACTATGTATGTTGCATTTAACATGAAAATACAGTAGTTTATACATTCATTTAGGTAGTAAGACATTGTGGGTTCAGTCTTTTATGTTGTTATGGCAGGGATTTTCAGCTATGAGAAGAACTTTCAGGGTGCTGTCATTACCAACAAAATAAAATGCAAAACAACACATTTTTGCTTTAAAAACTGTATAATTTGTCATTGTATATGGTAAGGAGGTTATATCCAGCCCCAAAGGTTTGTTACTTAACACTGGCTTACATTTTATACTTATAATTGTATACAAGCATTATATTACTTAAAGCACCAGAGAAGAAGTCTTAATTAGTTTTTCATGAATAGTTTGAAAATGAAGTTTGAGGGAATCGAGCTTTCAGTTACTGGAACTGAGCATGTTGCCATTTACCATGGGATGCCGGGAGTATTCTGTCCGTTTCATGAGGGTGGTTTTGCAATGCCATGCATCTACAGTTTCATAATTCTTATTCTTGCAAGGCATGTCCTGTCTTTTTAGTAGCTCAGCTTTCAGGGACATCCCAGGAGCATTGTCTGGTTAGGCAACTTGCTCAGAGTCACAAGGAAGGCAAATGGAGTTAGAAAGAGTCAAACCCTGTGCCCTTGACTCCAGAAAGCAGCTCCTTAAGAGCCTGGGCTCTTAATCCTCTTCACCAACTTCCAGACCTTTTGTAAGTTCTTTATTTTCAGATATGTTACTGAGGATTACAGTCATTAGAGTTGATAGTTCTTGTTGTTTATAAAATACAACCTGTTGCTCTGTTAAATTTGTAAGTGAATCATAGTCTTTTACCTGGCTGTAATTTTGCAGAATATCTCTGATTTCTGTCCTATATTTATGCCCAGTCATGCTTTAACCTCTTTTTTTTTGTTGTAAATCATTGAGGAGTATAGCATTAGTTTCATAGTTCTTATTGTCCGGAAAAAAATCACCTCATATAAGAGCCTCTCAACCTGTAGCATTACTCTGTATCAACTACTAACACCTTCTAACTCCCCCACCATTCCCTGTCCTGATCTTCGTTACCCCACAGCATTTCCTCCCTAATGTAAACCTAAAATATAACCATATGTGTTGTAAAATTTGCATTTCTCTCATAACTGCTATTAATTGTTACTGAGTAGTTTTGTTATATATTGCTATTTTCTGTTCTGCTTTTGATATGCGCAGCTTACTGCCTCTCTGTTCTTTTTTTTTCTTGTGTATGAATTATTTCATCTAGGCAGTAGCCACAATGGTCTGTTGTGATCAGATTACCATTCTAGTGAACAAATGTGAAATAAAATAAAATGCATATGCATGCATCACTTGCTGTTCTGTCAACGTTTTAAGTGAAATGTAGTTATCTGGCACTTAAGGTTGTGAGAAACTGCTGCGTGTAGTCAAAAGGATAGGGTTTGAATCCTTCTACTTCCATTTGCCCACTGTATGACCTTGATCAAGTCATTTACCCAAACAGAACATTTGGGAATCTGGGCTAAGCTTCCTAATTGTCTCTTGAGCTGCACACCTAGTAACTACATATGAATGTAAAACTTTATGTGTATAAAAGAAATATGTAACACCTGTTACTGCTTTGTCTCTGATGTTTTACTGAAGAAGTTGAGAGGGTAGAAGAGAGTTACAATAGGTTGCACTGTATGGTTCTGACCCCATTGAGCTGAGGTACATTTCTGGATCATTATTTATGAATGTATTCATTCACTTGATCTCAAAAATTTCTAAGTGTTTTTCTGACTTTCAAAGCCATAAAATACTAAGCGAGCACTGTCAAAGAAGCAGTGCAATGTAGTATTGAGCATGTCAAAGAAGCAGTGCAGTGTAGTAGTGGGCATGTCAAAGAAGCAGTGCAATGTAGTAGTGAGCATGTCAAAGAAGCAGTGCAATGTAGTAGTGAGCATGTCAAAGAAGCAGTGCAGTGTAGTAGTGAGCATGTCAAAGAAGCAGTGCAATGAAGTAGTGAGCATGTCAAAGAAGCAGTGCAATGAAGTAGTGAGTATGTCAAAGAAGCAGTGCAATGAAGTAGTGAGCATGTCAAAGAAGCAGTGCAATGTAGTAGTGAGCATGTCAAAGAAGCAGTGCAATGTAGTAGTGAGCATGTCAAAGAAGCAGTGCAATGTAGTAGTGAGCATGTCAAAGAAGCAGTGCAATGTAGTACTGAGCATGTCAAAGAAGCAGTGCAATGTAGTACTGAGCATGTCAAAGAAGCAGTGCAATGTAGTAGTGAGCATGTCAAAGAAGCAGTGCAATGTACTCTGTTATATTTACACTCACTTTTAATGCCTCTCAACTGTCTAGATTTTCGAAGGATGTCCAGATTATTGCTTCATATTTTTGGTCTGTTCCTCATAATATCTGTGGTTTTCAGACAAATCACTGAGGATTTAAATAGCTAAATAATGACATACATTTTGAGTTTCAGAGTTTGTATTCTTCAGAAAATGGATATTACTACATCCTGTTATTCTGGCAACTGAGTTTGTTTGAGGAGTTGGGGATACATTAGTGGTATGGACAGAAGGCAGAAACAAATCTTTTTATTTCTATTGGCGTCATTTGCTTGCCAGTGCAGGCAGACTTTACTGCCAGTCACTGGATCTGACCTTGACAACATAAACAAGAGGTTCTTACCATTTGTTAAGGTCAGGTCACACACCACTCTGGCACTTAACTGATTTGTCTTTTCTGAATATCAACGCATAATCAGTGCTCTATATGCACTACATTATTGTAACAATATTTTCCCATTTTCCTCACAATCAAATATCTGATACATATACAGGTAGCTATCTTTCATGGGAAAGTAAATAAACATGATTTTTATATATGTGAATATATATATATATATATATATATATATATATATATATATATATATATTAAAGTCTTTTGGCTTTTCCCGGTTAGGGGTCACCACAGCAGGTCTATATTAGAACGTTGAAGGTTCATTATTTCGAATGTTCTAACATCGAACCCTATTCAGCGAGCACTGAAAATAGCGAAATGACAGATAACCAAATTTTTTCCTAGGGAAAGAATTTGGTTGTCCATTTCTGCCGTTTTGCTATTTTCACCACTGTGGTGGAAAGTTACGGGTCGGGTTCAGGTAAGTGTGCGGTTGGGCATGGGTTAGGTGAGTTAGGGTTAGGACACGAGGGAGGTATGTGTGCGGTTGTGTGGACGTGAGAGTTAGGGCAGGTTAGGTGAGTTAGGGTTAGGGCCCGGGTGAGGTGAGTGTGCGATAGTGACGGACCTTAGGGTTAGGGTTTGGGTTAAGGTAAGTGGATAGTTAGTGGTGTTTGTACAGTTTAGTGTAGGGTTAGCTGCAAGATTGTGGGTGTATGTGTGTGGAGTGCTGTTTGTTTGGTATACTTGTGTTGTGTGTATGTGTTTTGGAACAGCAAATTTTTTCCCTAGGAAAAAATTTGCTGTTCTGAATGTTCGATGTTGTCAGCATTTGCTGATTAGGGTTCGATGTTAGAACATTCGAAATAATGAACTTTCAATGTTCTAATATATACCCGCCACAGCGGAGCTCCAGTCCAGGAATGAATGGCAGTGGATTTTTACAGTGCCGTGTTGCCAGTCCGCTGCCCAACCTTCAAAGAAGGCACATCCATTCACTTTTTTTTTCAGTTTTGTCCCAGTCTGATGTAAAAACGGTATACAGAAGATGTCTGTCTTTTGGGGTAGAGGATGAGGCATTAGAAAGACAGCAGAAGCAGCAACTTGAAATATTACTGAGGGCGTTTATGTCTTAATTTTACCCAATTTAACACCAGAGGGGGGATAAACAGAAAGTGACTACCAATTTTGAGGTGGGGGGTAGGGGCAGGTACTATGCCTGGATGTATGTATCCTCACAATCATTTGTTTTTCCAAATTTTTTGTGAAGTGGTGTTTGGTCAGCAGTGGAGTTTAACATTTGAATAGAACATATTTCTTCCTTGAAAGAAATAAGTAGGACTGAATTTCTTTTCCTTACACATGATTTCATATTTGGAGCAAAAGCTTTGAAAAAAAGCTCAAAAATGCACTTTGGAGCATTTATAACTCCATAGCTTCTGGGTGCTTAGCAGCCTTCAGCTTAGTTTCGTTATTAGAGGGTAGTCTTGGTCAGTTAGGATGTGTTAAAAGGATACAGGAAAACCAAAGATGTAATGGGATCCTATCTCGCCTATATTCATAACTGATGGGTTCGGAGCCGATCCCTCGGCTCCAACTTGGCCACTATATAGTAGAACAAAGTCTCTAATTGGCTGGGCTACCCCTTATCCCAGAATGCACCACGCCTGCTTCCCCAGATCTCGTTTGCCGCTTTTCAAGCTAGACGTGGTCTCGACTTGGCTGGAGCTAAGTAGTTTTTTGGTTACTTTTTGGTCTTTTGACCTAGGGGTTTCTTCATAAATTTAACAAACAGCTGTTTTAACAGCTTTACGTGTGTGTGTAAACTTTTTTGGTGTGATTGGTATTTTTTTTTTCTTTTACCGGGCAAGGCCCGTTTAAGTTAGAGGGCCCTTTCCCTTATTTGTGTGTGTATGTGCTAAATTTGTCTTACTGTATGTTCTGTTTTATCGGGCTAAGCCCATTTAAGTTAGAGGGCTTCTGTCCATTTTGGGTGCTGTATCTCGGGCCAGTCCCGTTTGAGTCAAAGGGCTCATGCCCTACTGAAGGTTGTTTTTTTCGTTGTGGTAAAACTGTGGTGTGACAGGATGTTGAAAGAGCAGAAGTCTGGTTTTAAAAAGTGCACCAAGTGTAACTACAAAATGTCTATTACCGACAGCCATGCTGTTTGTGTATATTGTTTAGGACCGAAACATTTACAGGAAACATGTAGTGTTTGTCATGCTTTTTCCTCTAAGGTCCTTCAAGAACGTAAAAATAAGTTGATACTTAAGGGCCTTATTAAGCCCTCCTTTGAGGAAGCTTTGTCTTCTCCTTCCTCTCCAGCTTCTAAAAAGAAAAGTTCGTCGGCTCCGACCAGTCCGTCGGAACCGACTTCCAAGAAGCATAGGTCGACCTCTTCTTCCTCGGCTCCAATGGCTTCGGAGCCTCGGGTGGAAGGGTCTGCCTCGATACCTTTTTCCTCGGCTCCATTGGTGTCGGAGCTGCAGGTTGGGGGATTGAGAGGCGAATCATCTGCTTCGGCTCCGTTGGTCCCGGAGCCGTTGGAGGTGTGCAGCTCAGACTCTCCCCCCATGGCCCCGAAGTCCCCTTCGGCGCCGATACTTATACATACAGTTCCAGATCTGGTGCCAATAGTATTGGAGCCGTTTTGGAGCCGGTCCCTTGGTCTTTTGGAGCTGAGAGAAAAGTCGTCTCGGCCCCCATCTATTTCCTCTAAATCCTCCAGGATGTCTGACTCAGATTTGGACAGAGTTATCCAGAGGCTTTTCCAGTCCCCGGTTTTTGCAAAAATGGTCTCGGCTCCAGCCCACTCAGCTCCGGAGCCGATCCCCACTTCGACACATCCGATTCCTCCTCCAACCTCCTCGGAGCCGTTGGAGTCGGTGATGGTAGAGCAGAGCAGAGTCGCCCAGTCAGAACCGAAACTCCCTCGGAGCCTCTCGGTTCCGACCATCATTCCTACCCTGTCCTCGGTGTCAGGGTTCGGTACCGGGACTTCCTCAGTCGGGGCCAAGGGGAACACTTTGGAACTGGTAGCTTCGGTGCCTAGTCTTCCCCTTGGAGCGTCGGCCGCAGGGATTCCCGGTACCGTCGTGGTCTCTCAGCCGGTATCCTCTGTAGAGTCTGGAGGTCCTGCTTTTGAGGCCATGAGGAGTGCGCTGGCCATGTCCTTGCCGGCTCAGCAAGTCTCTACCTCACCGTCCCTAGACTTGGGAACTGGTGCTTCTGGTGTGCTTCATTCCCACGACAGCGGGGCCCCAGGGCCTGAGGATACCCCCTTGGGGGGTTCCCTTCTCCCGGGAGGTCCTTCTGAATCCGCTTCGGATGAACCTCCAAGGAAGAAATTGTGCAAGAGGAAGCACATTGACTCCCAGGATGAGTCTATCACTTCAGATACTGACCTCGATGATGCAGAGGGGTCCCCAAAATCGGCCTCGGATGACGTCTCATTCTCAGATATCCTCGAGATCCTGAGACAGAGAGGCGATTGTCAGTCCAAAACCCCTTCCGCAGAGGAGTCAGTCTTCCTCAAGGCTTTTGGGGCCCAGCCCTCCGCCTCCTGGGTGTCTCCACCCTTCGATGAATTGCTAGATTTAGTTTCTCGAAGGGTGTGGGAACACCCTGATTCTGTGGAACCGGTGCCCG
Source organism: Protopterus annectens (assembly GCF_019279795.1). Lineage (NCBI taxonomy): Eukaryota > Metazoa > Chordata > Ceratodontiformes > Protopteridae > Protopterus > Protopterus annectens. Next base: position 47,919,415 of record NC_056741.1, read on the forward strand.
CCAGGCCTAACAAGTTCCTCTCAGCCCCTCCTCAAAAGGAATTTTTGACCAAAGGAGTTGCAGTAGATGCGATGGTATGGCATCTGCCACTCAGCAGGACGTGGCAGAGGCTTCAACGTTTATTCACCCTCCTAATAAGGATTCCAGGAGCATGGATAGGTACAGGAAGTGTACCCTTTCTTCAGCGGCCTTTACCCTGTGGTCGCTGAATTACCTTTGTCATTTCACCAGGCTCCAAAGGGACCTCCTCAAAGAGTTAGGAGAGTCTCTTACGGGTAACCTTCCTGAGGTGTTAGCCCAAACTGTTGGCGCCCAGATGACTACCCTATCTTCGATAGTCAACTCGTCCATGAGGCTCATCTCATATGCGGCCAAAGGGGCGAGTAGAGCAGCGGGAACAGGCGTGGCTCTTAGAAGACACGCCTGGTTACGCTTGTGTCCCTTTGCGGAGGCTTTTAAGTCTTCCTTCACCGACGCCCCTATTGATGGGTCCTCCCTGTTTGGACCCAAGGTGAAGGACACACTGACTTGGTGCGAGCAGGAGGGCAAGACCATGACTGCCGTGGGGGCCTGTTTTTCCGCTCCTTCTAGACCTTACCCCAAGGCCCAGAGAGGAGGGAAAATGTGGTTCAGGAAATCTCAAAGGTCTTTCCCTACTCCACCGAGTGATCCCCCCTCTAGAGGCAGGGGGGGGATTCAGGAAGACACCGCCCCAGAGGTGGCAGAGGCCCCAGTAACTCTGGAGACCGCGATTCCTTTCGTGGTCCATCCTACGCTCCCCGTCCCTGAGACGTGGCCCGACTGCGCATCTCCGGAGCCAGTCGGGGGTCGTTTTGCGGAACACCCACAGGCTTGGGAATCTATCACCAAGGATCAGTGGGTGCTCCGAACCATAACCGGAGGCTATTTTTGGTGCCAAAAAAGACAGGGGACTTAAGGCCCATTTTGGACCTCAGCTCATTGAATCGCTTTGTAAAAAAATCCAAATTCCGAATGGTCACCCTTCAGTCCATTCTCCCGTTATTGGAGAAGGATGTCTGGATGTGCTCCATAGATCTCAAGGACGCTTACTATCACATTCTGATAAGTCAAGAGTCCAGGAGTCATTTACGCTTCCGCCTGGGAACCAGTCATTTCCAGTTCTGAGCACTGCCCTTTGGTCTCACCACAGCCCACAGGGTGTTCACCAAGTGCCTGGCAGTGGTGACAGCTCACTTGAGAAGTCTAGGATTCCAAGTGTTTCCCTATCTAGACGACTGGCTCCTTACTGCCACCTCCAAGCATCTATTAGTTTGGGCGCTTATGACCACAGTCAGTTTGGGTCATTCTCTAGGAATCACGTTCAATTGGGGAAAATCTGTGCTGCAGCCGTCTCAGCGTATTACATTTATAGGCGCAGAGTTAGACACAAGAAGAATGCGGGCATTCTTGCCTGTAGAAAGGATTCAGGTCCTGCAGACTCAGGTTCAAACCCTGTTACCCAGATCACGAGTTCAGGCCAGACTGATTCTACAGTTATTGGGCACGATGGCCTCGACTATTCTACTAGTCCCCTTAGCCAGGCTGCACATGCAGGTGCTGCAATGGCTACTGTCGGTTCAATGGTCCTTTCAGGAACTTCCCCTGAACCATTTGGTCCAGATTACCAAAATTTGCCGTCGGGACCTATGTTGGTGGCTGCTTCGGTCCAACCTGGACCAGGGGCGACCCTTTGCCCTTCAGCCTCCCGTCGCCACGGTGACCACGGACGCCTCCCAGACAGGGTGGGGGAGTCATTATCTGGACAGGTCTGTCCAAGGCACATGGCAGGCTTACGAAACGCACTTACATATCAATATCCTGGAAATAAGAGCGGTGCTACTGGTGTTGCAAGCACTTCATCATGCTCTTCCACGGGGTACTATTGCGATCCTATCTGACAACATGTCGGTAGTCTGGTACATAAACAAGCAAGGCGGAACCAGGTCCTATCCTCTTTGCCAAGAGGCCATGAGAGTGTGGCATTGGGCGATTTCTACCCAGCGTTTCCTAGTGGCAACGTACATTCTGGGGAAATCCAATGTGATTGCAGACAGGGTGAGCAGAACTCTCCTGTTACCCCACGAGTGGTCCCTCAATGACAGGGTGGCTGCAAACATCTTCGCCAAGTGGGGCCTCCCTTGTTGCGACTTGTTCGCCAGTCCTCACAATGCGAAATGCAGGGACTTCTTCACTCTGACTCCCTCTCGGGGGCAGATTCTCAGGGACACTCTAGCTCACAGTTGGCCCCCCGGTCTACTTTACGCCTTCCCTCCAGTTCCTCTTCTCCCGAAGGTGATACAGAAGGCGATTTATCTAAAGAGCGACATGATTTTGATCGCTCCACACTGGCCTCGTCAGGTTTGGTTCCCCTTCCTTCTGAGGTATGCGGTGGAGGGTCCATGGTTTCTGGACCTAGTGCCCAACCTGTTGACTCATCAGTTGGGACAGTCTCACCCATCCCTCAGATCCTTGAGGTTGACCGCTTGGTTACTCCACTTCCAACCTTAGTCAGAGTTAACTCTTTTTCTCCAGACATCATCCACATTTTGTCCTCTTCTCACAAACCTTCCACTATTAAACTGTATTCCAGCAAGTGGAAGAGGTTTGCTCTTTGGGCCCAGCAACGAGCTATAGATCCCCTTACTGCCCCAGTACCTCAGGTTTTAGAATTCCTGGCTTCTTTGTTTTATTTGGGCTCTTCAGTTTCCACAGTTAAAGTCCAACTGGCGGCTATCTCTAATTTTCATGTCTCCTTTGAGCCTTCCTTAATGGCAAACAGGCTTTGCAAATCTTTCCTTAAAGGAGCGTGGCTCCTTCAGCCCCCAATAGCCCATCCTGTGCCCCCTTGGGATCTGAATATGGTTCTAGCTTTTTTAACTGCCCGTCCCTTTGAACCAGCAGCTACTTCTGATTTAAAATTTCTATCTTGGAAAACCGCTTTTTTGGTGGCAATAACCTCTGCCAAGCGGGTCTCAGAGCTTCAGGCTCTCTGTTCTAATCCTCCTTATTTGACTTTTCACAAAGACAGAGTGTCTCTCAAGTTAAATCCCTCTTTCTTCCCCAAGGTAGCATCCCCCTTATGCATTCAACAATCCTTGGAGCTCCCGGTGTTTTTTCCCAAATTCTCCAATAACGCAGAATATATTTTCCATCAGTTGGATGTTCACAGACAACTGCGTTTTTATTTAAGTAGGACCAATCAGACATGAAAGTCAGATCAGCTGTTTGTGTCCTTTGCGGAAAATAGGTTGGGTCAACTGGTGGCTAAAACCACCATAGCCAAATGGATTAAAGATTGCATCTCCTTCATCTATTCACAGTCCGGCAAAGAGCTACCATTCCCAGTCAAGGCTCATTCTACCAGGGCAATGGCTACTTCTGTAGCATTTCACTCCAAATTATCGATAGATGATATCTGTGCGGCTGCTACCTGGACTTCTCCGCACACCTTTATTTCTCATTACAAGATAGATGTGGCTTCTCGAGGTAGAGCTTCCTTTGGTTCCACAGTTCTCAGGAGTGTTTTCCAATGAGCCACCTGGGATTTAGGTGCTAGGGATGCTGTCCCATCAGTTATGAATGTAGGCGAGATAGGATCCCATTACATCTTTTAGTTATGTACTTACCATAACTTCGGATGTATGGGATCCATCTTGCCTACATTCATACGTACCCGCCCTCCTTCACCCTTCCCATTGGACTTAGAGGAAATGTTGCTACTTACTGAGTTTTTCTCTTGAAGGACTTTAGTTTGTTACAGTTGTTGGTATGTTTCTGTGCCTGGATGTAGGTATATAAAAGCGAACAAACAAGATCTGGGGAAGCAGGCGTGGTGCATTCTGGGATAAGGGGTAGCCCAGCCAATTAGAGACTTCGTTCTACTATATAGTGGCCGAGTCGGAGCCGAGGGATTGGCTCCGAACCCATCAGTTATGAATGTAGGCGAGATGGATCCCATACATCCGAAGTTATGGTAAGTACATAACTAAAAGTTATACTGATTTTTTTCCATAATCATTCTTTTTTGTTCAGGTAATCATTGGATGAAAAGGTTTGCTCAAAAAACTCTAAAATGCATCTCAGACCATCTAGAAACCTCATAACTTCTGGGGGTCTAGTGGCCCCCAAACCCTGGTTTAATACAACTATTTCCATTGAAACTATTGCACTGTAGTCTTAGTTAGTTAGGATGTGCTGAAAGAATGCAGGAAAACAACTTGGAGAGTAAGACTAAATTTCTTTCTTTGATGCTATTTTTTGTTCAGGCAATTGCTGGATGAAAAAATTATTTAAAAAACTTTAAAATGCATCTCAGAGCATCTACAACCCCTGTGATAATATGAGATATTGCCAGCTATGCCAGGAGAATTAGGGCAGTGGATGTGCAACATTTGCCAGCATAGCTAGCTGGAATTTCGTAAAGAATTACTTGTCATTTGTATATCAAACTGATGTTTACAGAGGCTTGTGTTGAAAAATGTATTTGTAAACCTGTTTGTATTAAAATGTACCAAAAGTGTGTCCTGCTGGACAGAAAAAGAAATACATTTGTATGTCAGACTGTAGTATAGTTATTGAAATTAATATTGTAACAGAGGATACTGGAAGAGAATAGGTTAAGCTCAGCTCCAGCTAACTGAAAAATAGTATGAAATTGAATTACTTAATTTAGGCCATAAGGATTGTATCTTACAGTTCTGATTTCAGCCAGAGAATGGTTTATTAGCTCCTGTAAGAAGAGTAGAAGTGTTTTATTGTTTTATGAGTTGCAGAAGCTGCAACAAATCTTAGCAGAGTTCTATGCGTGTGTGTTATTGACACATATGTGCGAGATTCTGGGTCAGTTGCTAGGAAAGGAGGTCTTTGTTGAATCAACCAATGCCCCATCTGATTCTGATCACCAATCGATGCAAGGAAGATCTAAGTTGGTTGCTTCATTCCAATGAAATATTGTTGGGCCGTCCCTTTGTCCCTCTTCAACTCCAAGCCACAGTGAGCACAGACGCATCACAGATAGGATGGGGGAGTATTATCTGGGAAAGACAGTACAAGGCACTTGGTCCCAGCTGGAGACCAACTTGCATATCAATGTTCTAGAGATGAGGGCAGTGCTGTTAAGAGTCACAGGCATTTCAAAATACCCTTCCCTTGGGAATGATTGCAATACAAACAGACAATATGTCAGTTGTCTGGTACATTAACAAAAAAGAGGAAACAGATCTTACCCTGTTTGTCAGGAATCAGTCGGAGTTTGGCAATGGGCAATTTCCTCCAACTGCTTTCTAATGGCAATGCATATTCTGGGGAGCTCCAACATGATTGCAGACAAATTGAGCAGAACTAACATCCTTCCTCATGAATGGTCTCAATCCAGTGATGGCGGGCAAGATATTCCATCACTGGGGCTAACCTTGCTGTGACCTGTTCATATCCCCTGTGAACAATAACTGCAGCAGTCACTTTGCCCTAACCCCCCCCCCTCAGGGGAGTCACCCAAAAACGCTCTCCTTCACAGTTGGTCCCCCTGTCTATTGTACGCCTTTCCCTCTGATTCCACTAATATGTCAGTTTCAAGAAAGCCAACATGTCAAAGAACAGAATAATCCTCATTGTCCCATTCTGGCCTACACAAGTTTGGTTTCCCTTCATATGGCTTCATCTGCTTTGGAAATCCTTGATACTAGACCCAGCTCCCGACCTATTATTTCACCAGATGAACTGATTTATCCAAATCTACAACATCTTAAGCTCACTGCATGGCTTCTCCAGTTTCCATGATTGCCAGGCATCCCTCACTCACCTCACCAGTCCAATGCATCATTCTGGCCCACCACAAACCTTCAACTAGAAAATTGTATCATAACAAGTGGTTGAAGTTTACTAAGTGATCACTAGACTGTAATTCTGACCCATATTCAGCACCTATAGAAAAAGTTTTAGACTTCTTAGCCTTATTCTATGAGACAAGCTATTCAGCCTCTATTATTCTCATGCATCTTGCTGCGATATCTAACCTCCACATTGGTTTTAATGGCTCATCACTAATGTCATATACATTTTATTTATTTATTTATTTTACATTTATTTTACATTTGTTAACCGGGTTAGTCTGGCTGAGCTTTTGGTTCATTTTCAGCAGAGACCTGGGGAGAAAAGCTCCTCAGGACTAGAAAACAATTTATTAAATTTTAGTAACATAGTAGTAACAATCAGCTATAGGATCTTCCAAGCAGAGATCTGGAGAGAAAAAAAAAACTCCTCAGGCAATTCAATTATACAGAGTATTAACAATTGGCAGACAAGTATGTGAGTTGTTACAAACAAGGTTTTAAACAATTAGCAGAAGAAAATGTGACTAGTTACAATATTTTTTAAGCTGCTTGGAGCAAAATGAGTTAATAGTTAGGTAGATGCTTATTTAAAGTGGGTAGGGTCTAGTTGTGTAGGAGTTTGGAAACAAGAAAGGAAAGTAAGAATGGCTAGTAGGAGATGTAGGGGAGGTAGAGTATAGGAGATAGACTAGACATGTAGGTTGTTTTGAGACTTTAAGAATTAAGAGTGGTTGGAGATAGAGGATGGGAAGAGGTAGGGGAATAGTGTTAGAGATACATTAAGTGAGGTGGTGAAATAGGTGAAAGGATGATGGTTTCAGGGTGGTTGGCTACAGTGGCAAGACCACTTTGTTTTTAGGTATTTCCTTGTGGCTAATTTGAAACTTTTGCTATGCTGGAGGGATTTTATTTCCAAGGGGAATTGGTTCCAGGAAGTAGCTGGGTTATAGTTATAGAGAAGGCAGCCTATTTTGGTTTTGGGTTTGTAGAATTCTAATAATTCTTGATTTGAGCTGTGTAGCATCCTAGCAGGGGAATATTTGGATATGATAGTGGAGAGGCTGGGGCAGAAGTAGGGTAGATAGAGGACAGAGTGGATGATTTGTAGTTGGTATAGTTGGAGCAGCTGAGGGAATTCTAGCCAGTCTAGTTGCTGTAGTGCTAAGCAGTGGTGTGCCATGTAGGTTTGGTTAGCTGCAAATCTGGCAATCTTATTATAGATAGTTTCAAGCTTGGAAATAAGTGTAGAATTTAGGTTTGTGAATATGTGGCAGCTGTATAGGAGTGTTGGGAGCAATAAAGCCTGTGAGAGAGTTATTCGGGCAGTGTTAGTTAAGTTTTTCTTGCTACGGAAAAGGTGTCCAAGTTTCTGATGAGTTATTTTTACCGAGTTAGCAATATGGAGATCAAACTTAAGCTGATCATCTATTGTAACACCTAGCAATTTAGTACTAGATTCAGCTGAGATGATAGTGTTGTTGCAGGATAAAATGGTAAATGTACTTTTGAGTGTGGTGATGTTTTTAGGGAGGAAGAGTAGGAGCTTAGTTTATTTTTTGGATTAAGTATTAGTTTGTTATCACTAAGCCAAATCTTAATGGTGTGGAAGGATGCCTGGGTAGTTGAGTGGAGGTCAGTTGGGTTGTCAGTAATGGTTATAACAGTTGAGTCATCAGCATATTAGACAAGAGATGACTAGGGACAAGAGGAGTAGAGCAAGTTGGTGAAAATATTAAAGAGTAGTGGTCCAAGTATGGACCCTTGGTGGACTCCAATTTGTACAGTGAGAGGGGAGGATAGTGCAGAGAGCCATTTAACTGATTGCTGGTGGGTAGAGAGATAGCTGGAGAACCAGGAGATAGTAGGGGGAGAGAAATGTAAGTTAGTGAGTTTATCTAGAAAGAGTGGGTGAGAGACAGAGTCAAAGGCTTTAGAAAGGTCAAGGAATTGGCATGAGACGAGTTTATTGTTATCACGAGCTAGGGAGACTATGTTGATGAATGATATGAGTGCTGTAGTTGTACTATGCTTGGGATGGAAACCATGCTGTGTGGGTGTGAGAAGGGTTTCCTGGTGAAGGTAATGCATTACCTGCTTGTGAATGCATTTCTCTAGGATTTTTGAGAGTGGAGAAGCAATCGGTCTGAAGTTGGATATGTCTGAGGAGTTGCCCCCTTTGTGAATTGGTAGAGTAAAGAAATTCTTCCATACAGTGGGGACATATGATTCAGAAATGGATCGGTTGATTAAGATGGATACAGGATAGGCAAGAGGTTCAGAGGCAATCTGCAGGAAGTAAGAGGGTAGCTTGTCAACAGATGGCTCACTAAATCTACCAGAACCCTCATGAAAGACCGTGTTTAAGTTTAGAGAGTAATGACTTTACATAGTTAGTTGATACTGTTTTTAAAGAGAAGGAGTTAGGAGGGTTTGGAAGAGGTATAGAGCTTGTGGGGTGCTAGTGTTGTTTCTGGGGGGAGAGAGTTTATTATGAACGTTATTTAGTTTATAAAATGATTGTTAAATTTGTTGGCTATGTCTTCATGTGTTGCACTGGGACATGGGTTAGGAGTGGAAAGGTTTCCTGGATGAAGAGTCTGTTTAATAGAGCTCCAGAATTTCTTTGGGTCTGATTTAAGAGTAGAGGGAGGACTGGCATAGAAGTTTATTTTGTCATAATGGATGATTTTGTTTATTTTATTTCTGAGTTCTTTATATTTCTGAAAAAGAAAAGGGGTCCTAGTTTTAGTCCACATTTTCCAAATCTTAACCCGGTCTTTCATGAGGGTTCTGGTAGATTTAGTGAGCCAGGGAGCAGTAATTAGATTTGATTTTAATCGTGCGAAGAGGAGCAAGGGAGTTAAAAATGTTTAGAAATGTAGTGTTGAAGGAGTGGACAGCTTCATCTAAAGGAAGAGTGGTGAGATAAGACCAGTTAATTTTTGAGAGTTGGTGAATAAAGGAGTTAGGACAGAAATGAGAAAGTGAGCGGGTGGTAATAAATTTGTTAGGTTTGGTAAGGTGGGGAGTATGTCTGGTAACTGTTATAGGGCAGTGGTCACTGAGGGCATTTGGAAGGTTTTGGGAGTTATGATGGTTTTGAGGGTGGAAAACCAATATCCAGTCTAGAAGTCCATATAAACTTTGTAAAGCCTTATGAAAGGAACCTTAATGCTCAGACCTCTATATACAGAACCATCTGTGTCATGGGATTTGAATTTGGTACTTCAGTTTCTTATTTCTCCCCTTTTGAACCTTCAGCAAATTGTGACTTAAAATTCTTGTCCTGGAAAACCTTATTTTTAATAGTTATCTAATAGATATCTATTCTACCAGGAGAATATTGGAAGTACAAGCCTTGTCCTGTAAGCCTCCCTACTTAATCTTTCATGAGGACAGGGTCTCCCTCTGGACAAATCCTTCCTTTTTACCAAAGGTTGTTTCTGAGTCAAATATCAGTCAGACTCTACATCTCCCAGTCTTTCTTCCCAACTTTTCCAACATAGGGGAATACTATCTACACTTACTAGATGTACACAGACAATTACATTTCTACCTTCACAGAACAAAGGTTATTAGAAAATCTGACCATTTATTTATTGCCTTTTTTTCAGTCTCTTTAGGCAGTCCGGTATCTAAAGTTACCCTGGTGAAATGGCTTAAGGACTGCATCACCTTTGTTTACAACAGAAAGGGACTGCACCCACCTGGACCTGTAAAAGCACATTCAATTAGAGCTATAGCAGCATCGGCAGTTTTTCATGCCAGAGCCTCTTTAGATGATATTTGTGTAGCAGCAACGGGCATCTCCTCATACATTTATTACTGATTGTAAACTAGACCAGGTCTCTAGGGGATGTGCATCATTCGGCTTGATGGTGCTCAGGAATATTCTTCCACAAGACCTCCCAAGATTCAGGTAGCTAGGGACTGTACCCCACAATCAAGGATTATGTGAAGATTGAACATCAGATAAAGAAGTTGTGTCTTACCATAACTGTTGTTCGTCCTTCTCTATGATAGATAACAAGCAGGTGGGATATTTTGTTTAGATGCTTTAATACATAAAAACATATCAGGATGGATAGCAGCTTCATAAAATATAAATGAGACTAGCTAACAGACAGACCTTGCATACATACATGCTTACATTTTAACAGCTTACTACAAAATGGCAGTCAGGCTCACACATACTCAGTATTTATACACTTGTGTAAGTCCTTGGATAGCTTCTTAAAGGTACATACACACACATTGAGCTACAATAACATTCCATCTGTGTTGTCAATCTTCACCAATCTTTGACATTCCCTCCCTTTTTCCCTCTGCCTTTAGAACTCTTGGTGGAGCGGATATTCACAAAGACTGACACCGTAATAGGGACACATATGTTTTTTATGTATTATTTCTTGTCTCTCATTATGATTTGCAAACTCAATCAGGTAATTTGGTGAGGAGCACTGTGGTTGGAACATAGCTCAAGAGTTTTTGGAAGGTGCAAGCTGGAATAATGGCTGAGTCAGTTCCGAGGCTCGGAACCAAGCCCACAATCAAGGATTAGTGAAGATCAACAACACAGATGGGATGCTATGGTAAGACATAACTTCTTTTTTTCTTTATCTGTGTGAAACTATTCATCTGTATTATTTTAATACTTTCTGCGATTGAAACTCTGGTGTTTATTGTAAATAGATATTCCATATTTTCATGTTCTTTTATTATTTATTATTAAATATATCTAAACTTTTCATTGTGCCTGGTCCTTTAGAGAATATGTTAACCTAAGAGAGTACTTATATTTATTCAGTGACACTGTGGCCACTCCTGAAAGACTTACTGGATTGGTCAAAACACTACCATTTATATTAGTATTAATTTAATTCAGTATAATTGGGTACCCTTGTAAAAGCCTTAGAGTACCTCAGCTTTGGAATGTCTGGTGGCAGTAACTAGTCTTGTAGTTTGGGCAGAAGGTAGCATAGCTAGAATTCTGTACTACCCTTTCCTGTGTGTGTGTGTGTGTGTGTGTGTGTGTGTGTGTGTGTCTGTGTAAATCAAATCTCAAAGAGTTTGTGTGTCAGCTGCTTGGAACAGGAACACAGAGCACTGGTTTCACAGAGGGGGTGGTGGAGTAATTTTCTTGGACACTCGGCTGAGGACTCAACTGTACAGCTGTGCCAGTGGGGAGTGTTACTGGAGACTTGGAGAGAAAGATAGAGAAATCCTGACCCCGGACTGAGTGTGTTCCCTGTCTGCTCTTAAGGGAAATTGTGCTTGTTGCAGAGAGAGATGCATCTGGAAATACTGGGTGTATCCATTTTTGTTCCAAGCAAATGTCTCTCTCCAGTGTCAGTGTTGAGGACTCAGGCTCCTTGATTACTGGCCCAGAGAGGGGACATCATAACCCCCATGGCTTCTCATCTTAATGCAGTTGTGTCCTCCACAGTTTTCAAAATGCAGTCTTGCTTGGATAGAATGAATGAATAACTGCAGTAAAAAAGTGAAGATTAAGACAAACTATGAGAAAAAGGATAGTGTGTGTATGCCAGGATGGGTTAGCTTGTGTGTATGGTGGGGGGATCCTTTTCTCCTAAGACTAGCCTTAATGATTTTGCAGATACTGTGTTTGGGGCCACTAATAGTCTTACTGTTTTAGAAGTATACATTGGCACATACTCAAACGTTTTCTTATGAGGTAAAATCTGACATTTTAAACTCTGATTTAGATATGGAGGTTTTGTTTGAAAACAGTCTGGGGACAAAGGTACATTTAATCAGCTTCTAGATGTGCATATTCAATGAATGTGAGTTTCACTGCATTTTTAGATCATGTAAACTTCAGTTTTCAATGTGCAACTGTTTTGTTTAAAAAATGGCAATCAGTAATTGTGCTATAAAATTTGAAAGCAGTGTGTTATTGGTATAACAGGTAGCACACAGCTGCCTTTGGTGCAGAAGGTGTGGATTATATCTCCACATCATGTAGATGGATTGCTGACACTATAGTGAAGCATAAGGGGTGTGCTGCACTCCTGTGTGTATCTTCCTTCAGGTACGACATTAAACCGAGGCTCTGTCTGGCTGGAAACCGAGGCTCCGTCTGCCTGAGTTGGTGGTAGCTCAAGTGCATGTAGATCTCACGGCACCTGTTAGGGGAATTTCCCTGATGCAATGGCCAAATATCTCCTAGTAGAATAAATACTACCCCGGGTATTCCCTGAATAATTATGGGACAAACCTGTGGTTATTTTTGGGACAAATGATAAATAAATTATACATTTAAATTAAATCCACATCCATAAAGAAGAAAATAGTGTGCACACTGACAGTTTTGAACCGTGTTTATGGTAGCTGAGCAGACACACCCAAATAATGGGACACTGGAATGGCTATGGGGGGTTGTTCCATTACTCTGCCTAGATCTTGATTTGACCGTGGTCCAGCTCTGACTTTCACCAGTCTTACAGATCAGCTCATAACATAAGTTATTTTTTGAATGGAAAGGGCTGTTAATTTGAGTTAAACAAAAACAAGTCTGAGACCTATTCTATTTCAGTACTTTAATATCTGTCTAGGTCTCAAGGTTCAGTCACCACTTATCTTGCATTAAGTGTACTGGTGCAATTAAATGCATATGATCACAGTTTCCTGCTTTTTTTTTTTTTTTCTTGCTGGTATACTCGATTTACCAGGATGTGTGTGTGTGTGTACGTGTGTGTGTGTGTGTGTGTGTGTGTGTGTGTGTGTGTGTGTGTGTGTGTGTGTAAGTTTACTTACTTAACTCTAGCGGAGTGCATGAAATCATTTTTCTGCCATGAAGTAACTACGATTCACTTGTATACATTTTAAAGAGTAATACAACCTGCTGTTATTTTCATTTTACAAATTTGTTCAGTCATGTAATTAAGTTTTCGAAAGCCTGGAGTTTCAGGTGGAAATTCAGTGCCAAACAAATTGTGTTGTAAGGAGTTTGGTTTAATTTTTAGTACTTCTATATAACAAAATATGTTGATGTAAAGAAAAATAAGTTTCCCGATAATAACTCATTTCTCAGTGAAACATAAGACTCTGAAGATGAAAAACGAGCACTGCAGTGGGACAGATTAATTCAAAAGTTGCTTATGTTCAAGCAAAACATCTCTGAAGAGAATTCTAGTCTATAATAAAGCTTATATAAGAATAATGAGACTATAATTTAGATAAATGATAGGGAGGAGTATGTTCTTACTGCATCCATGTTATTTATCAAAATAATCAGAGGAGGTTAGAAAAGATTAGGATGAGAGACTAGAACATTGATTTACAAAGGAAAATGGGAGGACGCACGTATGTCTCCCAAGTATGCAACAGTCCAGAAGCTTTAGCATTTTTGCTTGGAAGGGTTTGCATAGGTATTGTTATACCCCAAGCAGTCTTCAAAGAATTTTTCCTCAGGTAGATAGCAAATGTTGGAGGTGTGATGGGGAAGAAAGAGGTCATCAGAAACACATTTTTTGAGAGTTTAATGAGCTGACAGATGTTAAAATTTCCTGCACAGAACTCTTTCAGAAGTATTGGGGGAGAAAATAATTACTATAGACATAGTAAGGCCGTGGTAAGTTTAATTCTGTTGGCTTCCGAAAAAGCAATTATTAGAAAATCAAAATCTAAACCAACTGGACTTGAAGTGCTGACTATTGTAAAAGAGGTAAAAGAACTGGATGAGGGATCTTCTGAAAAGGGAAAGAGCAAACACCATAGAAATAAATGGAATTTGTGGGAACAGTACATGCAGAATAATGTTCAGGAGGAGGAGTGAGGTTTAAGGGAAGGCAAGAAATGAGCAATTTATATAATGGTGGACAAAATGATAGTTGTTACAAAGAAAGAAAACATATGTCATACATAATGCATGTAAATGAAAAAAACATTAAAATGATTTTTTTCTTAGTGCATATGAGCCTATGCCTTAAGTGATAAATTAATAAAGGTGCTTAAAATAATCCCTGGTATGAGGCCTGCTTCATTTCAAGCAAAGAGAAAAGCAATTTCTCTTTCCTACCTCTTGTCACCAATAAGAATAGTGTTTCTGAATCTGACTTTTTTGGCAATCACTTAAAAGAGTTTACTATTTAACATCATAGACAATGCCAACTTTATTCATTTTTAATAATTTTGGAGGAGATGCCATCCTTTTTAGAAGTTTACAGGGTCTGTGGTTCAGAAACCTTATACATTGCTGGTACCACCCTCTGCAAGTAAGAACCTGGAAATCCTTAAGGAACTTTTCTTTACAAAACCAAATGTTATTTGATTTTAGAGGTGTTGACAGTTTTTTATACTTGTTCTAAGTTATCTAAGTTATGAGGTAAACCCCAGTGCCATGTCTGGACTAACATTGATAAAGAGGCAGCAAGGGATGGAAAAGGATAGCTGTTCATTATCTTTAATGCTGTTAGCAAAACTCTCACCTGTATGATAGCCTTTATTGAAAAAAAATCATCATTCCAACAGGATAGTAGTTGAGACATTAAATGTACTTATTTGTATGTATAGTTACCAGTTTAATGTAAACAAATAGTTAATTTCTTCAGTTCAAGAGCGACATCTGTAAAAATTGTAAATAGTTCCACAAGGTTAAACTAGGACACAGAAATCTGTATGTTGTGCTGCCTTCGTAACCATGAAGGCTAATGTTGCTTCTCTCCTGAGCAGAAAACAAGCTTTTAGGTGTTAAAATCTATGGGTACGACCACATGCTATCCTTGTACTGACATTACCAAGGAATGAATTCAATTTTGTGGCCATGTCTTGAATATAAAGTTTCTGAAGCTGTAATAAATGCACAGAAAAGGAATAGTTGGCGGGAAGTACAGTCTTCAGACTCATTAATGTATGTGCCAACTGTTCAGGGACAATAACTCAGAAATGTCTACAACTGGTGTCTGGTGACTTTCTCTTGGGCAAGGAAAATGTGGAAAAGTAACATCATTTCCGTGTGACCCATCTTGCACGATGAAAGTTCTGCTCTAAATGTTCTCTAATTCAGTGTAAATTTTTTGTGTTTGGAAATGCCGTGGGTGGAAATTATGATATTAATTTTATTTTGTAACATTTTATTAAAATTTATATGACTCGCACATATGTAAAACTGTCTTACCAGCTGTATAGGAAATGAGCAAGAAAAAGAAGATGGAATCCAGTCTCCAGTAATGATCTTAAAGGCATGAGAGAGTGAAAGCAAGGCACTGTTAGGGAGTCCCTTCTGTGTGGAATCTGCATGTCCTCCCCGCGGTTGGATGGGCATTCGAAAGACATGCATAAATGGGCGTGCCTTCGTTGAAGGTTGGACATCAAGCTGGCACCTCGGCGTTTGTGAAAATCTACTGCCAATCATTAGCATACCGGAGTTCCGCTGTGGCGACCCCTAACCGGTAAAAGCCGAAAGACAAATAACAACATACTATCCTGAGACTTATACCAAGAACAAAAAAGTTGATAAGCTTATGGAAGGAATAGTTCTCAATCTTCAGAAACTCCAAAAAATATATTGCATTAATTGTAAGTTAATTTCAAACATTATTGGTGGACGAAGATTAAATGCTCGAGCTTCAACTGCCCGAAGTTCAACTCACTAACGACTGGAGTTCCTTCATAGGAAGTCACTGTCAGTGAATTATGCAAGACATGATTCTCTTTTTGCGACCATGGAGTTG
Organism: Protopterus annectens; assembly: GCF_019279795.1. Taxonomy (NCBI): domain Eukaryota; kingdom Metazoa; phylum Chordata; order Ceratodontiformes; family Protopteridae; genus Protopterus; species Protopterus annectens. The sequence continues at coordinate 47,934,962 of NC_056741.1, forward strand.
GTATATATAAGTTCAAGGGGCAGTTTCCCCCCTGCAAAAATGCTTAAAATATTGTTTTTTTTTGTCAAGATTTATTCAGTAAATGCAGTTTGGGGATTCTGATCCTCAATGGATTCACTTTTGACCACTCCTAGTGGAAACAGTTCCAAAAGAAGTATCCTCAGCAGAAAAATCCTCCTGAATTTGTTCACATTCAGAGTACTTGTCACATCACCACTGTCATCCTCACCCGGTTCAGTTAAGACCATCCATGGAGGTGGAAAACTGGTCTTTATTTTCTTTAAAGAGGTAAACTGGCATTACTACGAAGGAGATTCTGACAAAAACACAAAATAGACTCAACTAGCCTTTCCTAATCCGATATAAAATATGAAGTCTGAGTCAGCTGTTTTTAAGATTTTGAACACCAAAACAGTATTGCACAGCACCCACAGTAAAAAATAAATGCGAATGGACGTTAAAAACTTATTTTAATATACCTTTGAAGAAGTCCCGTTTAAAGGTGCTATCCCAAATAGAACCAAGACGCTATCCTCCAAAAAAAGGAATCCAATCTGGTGGTCCTCTGCCATAAACAAACTGTACAACAGAAGGAAGAAACTGTTGCAAAAGAGAGTAAAATCTCATGAGTGGAGGAGCTCCTGGTCAGCCTCAGTAAGAAGCTGAGATCCCTTATAAGATCCTCCAAAGCTAGCTACGAAAACAAAATCACCACTAAATCCAAGGAAAACCACAAAGCATTCTATAGCTATGTCAAGAATCTAAATGGCAACACCCAGATCTGCTCTGAGTTACAGCACAAAGGCACGAAAATTACAGAGCCAACTGATATTGCCAACATCCTGGCAGATAGGTTCAGTGCTAACTTTACCCCCCCTCTCACCCCCTAAAGGGCCCATATCTATACAGGAAGAATGCAGAGTCACTGTAATCACAACTACACAGGTAAAAGCTGCACTCTCTAGAGCCAAAAACACAGCATCCATGGGACCGGACAACATCCCAGGCTGCATTTTACATGAACTTCAGAACGAACTGGCTCCCCACTTAAGCACCATGTTCAATAATAGCCTCGCATCGGGCTTTTTGCCCACTGAATGGCGCACAGCAACAATTATTCCACTCCACAAAGGGAGAGCCACCACTGATGCCCACTGAATGGCGCACAGCAACAATTATTCCACTCCACAAAGGGGGAGCCACCACTGATCCCTGGAACTATCGACCTATTAGCCTGACGAGCCTGGCCATAGAACGTATCATGGAACTCATAAACGAAGACATTAGTAACCTCCAAACTCTGGATCCCACCCAGTTCAGGTTTGTAAACGGCAGATAATGCCTCCAGAACCTGATTGACTTCTTTGAGGCAGTCACCAAAGCCGTGGATGAGGGTAAGGTGGTTCACACGGCCTATTCTGACCTTGCCAATGCTTTCGACACCATCCCCCATTCTGAAATTATAGCTAAACTCACTAAACTAGGTATAAATCCCTACGTCACAAGATGGGTTGCCAACTGGCTCACTGACAGAACCCACACTGTAAAAGTTGCAGACTCCAAATCTGACCTCAAAGCAGTGACAAGTGGAGTACCACAGGGTTCTGTCCTGGGACCTCTCCTGTTTGGTATCTCCTTCTCTGAAGTACAGGCTAACACAGAAGGCCTCTGGCTAATGAGGTTCACAGATGACTGCAAACTAGGAGCCATAGTCAAGTCCCCAAATGATGTGGACATCCTACAGAAGGGCCTCACTGAGACAGATGCCTGGTGTCAGAGCCATGGCCTCAAGCTCAGTGCCAAAAAGTGCAGTGTCATCCCCTTTGGTAAAAACTCTATACCATGAACTACCACATAGGCAGCAATCTACTTAACACCGAATGCATGATAAGAGACCTTGGGACCCAGGTGGACAGTAGTTTGTCCTTTGATAGTCACATCGCCACAGTAGTCAGGAAATCCTTCTACGTGGCACACCTCATCATAAAAGGGTTTTCATCCAGGAAAAAAGAGGTCAATTTTCCCCTCTACTCAACACTCATTAGACCCATTATAGAGTAAACACCCCCTTTTGGAATGTACCTCACAAGACATCTGCAGCAGCTGGAAAGGCCACAGAAGTACCTCACAAAGAGGATTACTAGCCTCAAGCAAATGCCCTGCACTGACCGCCTCAAAAAACTCCAGCTTTACTCCGTAGCATATCGCCTACTCCGAGGTGATCTCTGCCTAACATACAAGGCTATGTCAAACCCAGATCTTTTGGACATGCTACACCTAAAGAAATCCCAATCCCTTTGAGCTACATGCTCTAGGGACCTAAACCTTGCCAGCACAATAAACAAGACATGCTGGAGGGATAGATTCCTGTCTCAGAGACTTCCTATACTCTGGAACAAGCTACTCATCTATGTCAAGCAAAGTTCTTCATTAGCACTCTTCAAGAAAAATCTTGGTGAGTGGATGGGAAATAGGAAATACACCCTCGGGATCACTTCTGTGTCTCTGCTCAACAGTGGCAAAGGAAAATAACTTTCTTGGGTGACGTAAGCCATGGAACCTTGTTAGCTAGGCTTACGTAGGCCCTTGGGCCGATAACCTAGTACCTACCTTTGAACCTATGAGGACGAAAGCGCTCAATCTATATGTGGTTCAATAAAATATGTTTTTAACATCCATTCACATTTATTTTTTACTGTGGTTGTCATACGATACTGTTTTGTGGTTCAAGTCTGCTTTTTCATGTGCTTTTTCTCTATCATAAATCATTGTCTTTTAAAGTGTTTTTAAGATTTGTCCTTGTATTTTTTTATCAGAAAAAAAAAACACTTCTAGAAAATTGGATTGTTTTCACTAGAATTATAATGTATTACTGTTCCTGAAATCTGAATCTATTCTCTGTCAACTGCCTAGCATGTGCTAGAACATTACCCTAACGTCTTCCTTACACAAACTGAAAGGGCAGACTTTTTTTCTTTATTTTTCCTTTTTTTAACATTAGCTACTACCAAAGTCAGGTCGAAAACAAATGCTCCCAGTTGTTTTTTGTTACCTAGTAACATAGAAAGTAGTTAGGAATGGCAGTTTTTCAATGCAAATTCTAAACACAAAATACTACCCTGAAGATAAGGAAATTATTGCGTTTATGCTCTCCTGCCCACAGTTTTCTGTATAGTAGGAAATATGAAAAAAACATATAAATTAGGCTTTATAAGCATTTTGAGGTGCATAATTCCTTTCTGTAAACTGACATCATGACATTCAGGTTTTGAACTTGACTACATTAAATATGATCACTCCTTTAGGCTATTTTAATGCCATTGAGTATAATAAGCCACAGATGTGGAACTTGGAAAGGAGACCAGGAAAAGGGCTGATGAAATATCAGGATACAGGAGCTGCAGCTGGTACTGACAGAGCACTATTGTTGAGAAGGGGTGTGTGTGTGTGTGTGTGTGTGTGTGTGTGTGTGTGTGTGTGTGTGTGTGTGTGTGTGTGTATGTGTGTGTATGTGTGTGTCTGTCTGTCAGCTTATATCTGTATGCCTTTATTAGTGAGTGTGTCACTGTAAGTATGATAAAGGAATAGTAAATACAGTGGAGGGGGGTTAGGGTAAAGGAGCCGTAGTTGGTACTGACAGGTACTGGGAGTTATCAGCAGTGACTCAGTTGAGTCACTACCAGTAGGTGTCACTGGGGAGGGACAGGTGAAGAGAGCACTAAATATAGGGGAATGAGTCAGGGTATAGAAACCTTAAGTGATGCTGAAAGGTACTGCTGTGTGAGCTCTCACCAGGCTCAGGTCATGGCCCAGTTACTTCCTGTAGGTATTCATGCAATGACAGCAGCCCTCTCATTGCCAACTCACCCTTTAAACATTTCTAATTATCTTACCATTGCTTAGTCTTTAACTTTTCACAGCTAACTAACTGCAGTTTAAACTCATCCTGAAACTGCAGCCTAGACTTGCAGTATTTCACAAATGTCAAATTAAGTTTTATTATATTTTGTTTGATTTAAACAGTATGCTGTTGTCATGTTATGTTTTAAATGTACTACCATATTGCATTCTAATTAACTATCCCTGTACTATTTTGTTTCCTACATTTTCCAACTACCTTTTCCATATCACATGGTAACTTTCAGGCTGTGGCTGAAACGGGACCACCACACTACCCCAGTTAAATAAATAAACTATAGATGGTGCTGATTGACACTACTGTGGAGAGCTGTCAGCAGGCTCACAGCTCTACAGGAATTACCAGATACAGAGGAGTGGCTCAGGGTTCAGGAACCATAGTTGGAGTAGGAAACTCTTAGTAGGCTCACAGCTCTGTCATTAACAGTGGGTGTCTTTGTGTGTGTTTTTACAGGGGGACACTAGATACAGGTAAGGGGGGGGTCAGGGTTCAGGAACCACAGCCAGTACTGACAGGATGCTGTTATGCTGTTGTGGGGAGCTCTAATCTGTGTCACAACCCTGTCACTACTTGTGCATGTCACTCCGAGTGTGGGTACAGGCAGACTAGATATGGTATAAGGGTGCAAAAGACATATATCCAGTACTGACAGGATACTGTTGTTGGCAGCTCTTAACAGATTTAAACCCTGTCACTGCCTGTGTATGCCAGTATTGAGTTTAGGTGCAGGTACACTAGATGCATGGAGGTATCAGGGTGCAGGAACCATCACTAGCACTGACAAGATACCATTGTAGGGAGTTATCAGTATTACAGCCCTGTCACTGCCTGTGGATGTCAGTATTGAGTTTACGTACAGGTACACTAGATACATGGAGGTATCAGGGTGCAGGAATCCCAGCGGGTACTGACAGGATGCTGTTGTGAGAAGTTCTGATCCATTTTACAGGCCTGTTACTACCGGTGTATGTCACCTTAAGTCTGGGTACAGCAATAGTACATATGGGGACATATCAGGGTGCAGGAACCATGGTTGGTACTGAGAGGTACTGCTATGGAGAAACTCTTATCAGTGTTAGATTTCTGTCACTACCTGTGCATTTCACTGGGGCTCATGGTACAGGAATATTAGCTATGGAGCTGCAATCTGAGTTCAGGAACCATTGCTGATAATGACAGGACAATATTGTGTGGAATGAATGCCCATAGTTTAATGAATTCATTTTTTAATTTTTAATTCTTCAGGCTCAGAATACAATTAAACATATTGAAGGACTAGAGCGGCTGGAGCGCCTGACTATACTGCACCTACGAGACAACCAATTAGAAGATCTTTCTGGATTCTCTGAAAATATGAAGGCCCTTCAGTACCTTAACATCAGGTACAGTCAGACATTAAATTTAAGCACCTAAGAGCCATGTGCTATTGCTGTTCCCTTTTTGGGGGGGTTTAACTTCTAAGTTTACTTATTGCTTTGTCCAGTCATGTTTTTTCACATAAATACAAATCATATCCGATGGTTTTCATTCTGGCCTGCAATTTATAATGGCAGAATTTTATCTATATTGATGTTTTTTAGAGTTTTGTGTTTGTGTTTTTATTAATTTCCTTTGCTGTATTGTTCTTAGATTTCAGGACATGAATACAGTTGAATACAAACATAAGCTTATAACTCTCTTTATACCAAAGCACAGTGTCCAAGAGCAGTGATTTTATACTAATTTCAGAACTTAGAATGATACATTAGACTCAGCATTGTGGTTTTGATTGCTACAGTGCTAAAAACTTTTGACTCCTAATATACAACCGTAATAGTGAAAACAATTCCTTCACACTAGTTAGTAGTTTTTATGCTGCCTTGCATACAAATGCAAGCAACAATTTTATATGACAACAGGTGACACTCATCATCAGCCCATTCCCTCAGCAATGGGGCTTAGTTAAACTGTACCCTAAATCTGCAGTTCTCTAATATCACATTTAGTTCGTATCTCAGCTCTTACTGAATGATAAATCATATCCTACGTCAGCTAACTTTCTATCAGTGACAGCATTCAGGTGATTGCAGTGAATGGGGCTTCAAGATGACAAGCTGCCCAAAATAATTGTAGAGTTTGCAATTCACTGTGAAGTTCTACTAAATGAAGCACGTCAGTCAGCAGGACACTTTTATTGTCTTACTATTCCTATGGAGCGTGGCTTGGTGTACTGCAATATTGAAGTTGAATTTGTTATAGTCTCTATAAAAGACATTTTTCTGATGAGCAGTAAAACTGTTCTGTAGATTGTTAGGTTGGAGCAAAACAATTTAATGCACAAACATGTCTCTCCACTGTAGTCTACAAACAGCAGTCAGTGCAGTATGTGCTGCAAGCAGACTGGTATATGATCAGCTACAACTACGGTTTGAAAATAGTGCAACACAAATATTACTTTATTTATTTTATTTTTATTTTACATTTGTTAACCGGGCTAGTCCCAACTGGATATATTTCCATTTTCAGTAGTGGCCCGGGGAGAAAAGCTCCAACATAGCACAAAATGAAATATCCAATTGTATGACAAATAAAATAATAAGTATTTGAAATAAAGAAGAAGGTTATTAAAAAGTACAATACTAAAAAGGTGAGTATAAAGTTATATCAGTCATGTAATTGTATGATACGTAAAGATACACTACAGTTCATTGTAGTTAACATAAATGCTTGTGGTTATATAAGTTTTACAATGACCAGATTTTAGCATACAGAGGAGTATGTAGAGTATGATTATGTATCCATAGGCAGTAAGAAGATAAAAATAGGATAGGTAGTAGATTAATCTGGGTTAGTGCAGGGGCATAACCAGAGTGATTTTAGGTGACTTTTGAGTTTTTGCTTAAAGAGTGACAGTGAAGGTAGTAGTGTTAGGTTGATAGGTAGAAGGTTCCAATGTTTCCCAGCAGTATTGGAGAATAGGCTGTCACCTGACAAGTTACTGGACTTACTTATGCTAGCACGTAGTTTGCTTGAAGAGTATAGGGAATTTAGATTATTATAAGGGGTAATGAGGTTAGCAAGTATTGGAGTATTATTTGGTTGGTAAAATATTTTATGAGCAATGGTGAGTTGGGAATAAGTTGGCACGTTAGGGAGTTCAAGCCAGTCTAGCTGCTTTAGATTCAGACAGTGGTGTCTTCAAAATGCATTTCCAGTGGCAAATCTGGCAATATTGTTATAGGAGTTAGACAGTTTGAGAAGATTATTTTTCTTTAGATTAGTATAAATAGGAGAAGCATAGAGAAGAGTTGAGACTAAGTGAGAGTGGGCAATAGTGGTTCTAGCTATGGGAGTTAAGAAGGGTTTGATTCGATATAAGGAGCCCATTTTTCTGTTCACTGTTTGAATGGTGTTATTTATATGGTTATCGAAGTTGAGGTTGTTGTCAATTGTAACTCCTAATAGTTTGGTAGTAGGATCGGGAAAGATGAGGGTACCATTGTTAGATTTAATAGAGAAGTTTATGGGAGAGGACCTATTGGTAGGTGTGAAGAGTAGAAGCTTTCTTTTTGGTGTTTAAAAGGAGACAGCATTTCCGGAACCAGTCTTCTACTGAGTTGAATACTTTTTGAGTTAGAGAGTGTAGATCAGAAGTGGAGTTGGCAGAACATATAAGTGTGGAATCATCGGCATATTGAATACAGGTAGCTTAAGGGACTGCTACATGAAGGTCATTGATGAATAGTGAAAAAAGAAGAGGTCCTAAAATGGAGCCCTGGGGAACTCCAAGGGTGACTGGCAGGTGGGATGAAAGTTTATGTGTTTGCATAGCTGAGTGGTACTTGTACCCTTATCAACTCACCATTAACAAATATGTTGGTCCATTCTCCGACTATGTTCGTCCATCCTCAGACCAATGCTGTTTAATATCTTTATCAATAACTTTCACTCTGCTATTCCTAATGCCAAAGTCATCCAATATGCAGATGACTCTACACTTGTCTGATCTGCCTCTAACCTCCCTGAACTCCTTCAACTACTGAGATCTGGATGCACCAAAATCACCTTTCTGTCAATGCTAACAAATCTAAAATACCACTATTCACACCCTAAAAATCTTTCTCTTTTGATAAAAATTCCTTCCAAGTCCTTAGCAAAAGCAACTCTCCGATCAAAGTTGTTCCCTTTGCCAAACTACTTGGTGTAACTATAGATGAACACCTCAAGTTCGGCATCCATATTCAGCAAAATATAAGAAAACCCACCAAAAAACTAGGTATGCTATACAGGAATAACCACTTCTTCTCTACTTCTACCAGGCATACTCTGGCCTCCTCTTACCTCCTTCCTTCCCTTCTGTACAGCGTCCCGCTACTAACTAACCTATCCTATTCCATCACTTCCAAACTTGAAAGCTGTTCTAACAAAATTTCTAAATTTGCCACCAAAGCCAAACATTTCACTCATCACTGTGTTACCCTCCAATCCCTCAACTGGTTAGAATTCACAAATTACCTGGACTTCATCCAGCTCACTACAGCACGTAGACTAATATTTAATCCAACCCAATGCCCTGCTCTAACTAACATCCTTCCCCCATACATCCCAAATAGAACTCTCACATCTAAACACCAAAACGTAATTACTGTCCACAAACCTAAATGTCCTGCTGGACAACTTCTCCTCTCCTTCTGCTTAGGTAAGAAATGGAATTCTCTCCCGTCCACACTAAGGACAATGTCAAACACAAGCAACTTCATAACTCAGCGTTACACCTACCTCTACTCCAAATGGGAAATGTAACTGCATTCTCCCTACCTAGAACTCTTTAACAAAAGCCCCTGGGAGTGTATCCTCCTGAGTTCCTCAGCACCTTATAGCCGGCTATAACCTTCTTTAGCTAATTCCCATACGATCTCTCACACTCTGTAAATATTGTAAATCGCTTTTGACTTTAACTGTGTGAATTTGTTAAAATGTATCTGCACGATATTATTCCACTATGGGCAATATTGCTCACGCTTTGTGTGTATTTGTACTTGTATTTTTATTTTTATTGACTGCTGTTTTTACTGTAATTTGTTTCATGAAGCTTTTCTCCCCGGGCCTCCACTGAAAATGGGCTCTCTGGGCCCAGTGGACTTTCCTGGTAATCAAACTGGAAATAAATAAATAAATAACAATGACCCACTGTATTTCAGCAATTCTATAAGTATGTCCTATGCAAATAGACCCTCAGTATCAATTGTATATACTCTGGACATGCAACCAGTATATGCTGTTAAGGCTATATTGTTCTAGACTGCAGCTACATAAAGTGTAGCAGTTATAAAACAGGTACACTTTCCAATCAGTCCCTACATTTACCTGCCATTGCCCCAGACCCTGTGTCATACAATATGGGATTCATCCCACAGGAGTTATAATCAAGACAGCTAAGTTCTACATCCTGCAGCAAAGCACAACTGTGAGTCTAAAGTACAACAGTGATAAAAATAAAAACTAAAAATAAATAAATAAAAAGCTCACTATTTACCTGTTGTATTTACCACCTCAGCCAATACTCTTATGTCACTACTCTGCTTGAGTCAACACATAAGAGTTGCATCCAAGATGGGAACTTTTCTAGGTCCAAGCATCTGTATTTATGTTTTCTTTCTAAATAAAAGCTATGTTTCACTGACATTTCCTTCATATCTTCCCAGTCCACTCAGTATAGATGTACCAACCCACCACTTGCCTTCCATCACCTGCAGAAGGATTGTTCTCACTGGAACCAAGACTGTTCTCACCCCTTGACAGTCATCTGTATGCTGACAAAGTCATTATATTTTTCACCTGTTATTTTATGTGAAAGTTTGAAGAAATTACCATAACTTCATCTGGTCATAATGTTCTCAGTCCACATTTTCAGTATGGCACACAACAATCCTCACCTCATGACGTTTTATGCTGTCATTTTGTAGTTTCATTAGAAAATACCTTTTCACACAGCAGCTGTGAAATTACCTTTTAAGACAGAGTTAAACAATGAAATTTCAGACTTCATAATATAGACTCTAGAGATGAAAATTTAGTGAACATTTCCTATAACTTTAATAAAGTTCAACATTTCTAAATAAGCTCAACAAAATACCATCTGTGGGACATTGGCTCATTAACAGTTGCAATTTATGTGTACATTGTTATCCAAAAAGGTGATTTTAGATGGGAAACTTTATTTTGGATAGTCACTGTGAAGTCACGTTTTTTATTGCACAGTGACACTTAAGACTTCACTGTATATAGGTCTCTGATTTATATATTATGGGAATTTCAGGTGACATTTATACACTGGGGTAGATTTGGTAATAACATGGAGAACATTCTTGCACTCTGGCTGCTGGATTACCTATGGCAGTCCCAAGGCTGAGCCCATATGGCTGAGAATAAAGATATCATATGAGACAAGTGCTGTGCAGTTGTCTGGAGATCTGATCTATAAGTGGCAAAAAAAGACAAAATTATCAGATAGGCAGTGTTAGTAGAGTCATAAATATCTAGTGTTTTTTAGACTTGGAGGAGAATTGTTTGAAGAAATGTTCAAGTCAGTGCTAGTGTATGTACTAATGTACAAGCTCTGCCTTTGCGGAAAGTAAGTGTAGAGCTAGTGATGCCTTACTGCAGTGGGTGGATTATGGAACTTGGCATGGCTGCATTCTCTAAAAGAATATCTATTGAGTGGGTCTGATTGGAAGCAATGTGTGTGGGGGTGGTTCCTCTGCAGCCCAGATTTAAGATATGGAAGGACACCCTTGAAAGGCTTTATTATTGTGCCTACTAAATCTGTTAAATCATGAATATGAATGTTGATGTTCAACAAACACACTGCCTTACTGGCATTTGGGTAGTAGTGCCCTGCTACCTCCCCCCAACAGTGTATCAAAGCTCAGAGCTCCTCCTGTTGTCAGTCTGTAAGTATGAAGGACCAACCACCTGGCAGCACCAGGGCAGCCTTTCAAACTCACAGACAGGACCCATTCAGTTTTCTAGTGCCACAGTAAGAGAAGGGTGTCTTGGAAGACTACTCTTCTTCTCTGGCTTACTTCAACTACTGAACTGAGATAAGAAACCCTTTGGGGTTTTTATTCTTCCCTCTGCCTTTTTCTGTCTGTGCTTGAAATGTGTATTCAGCTGAATTGCTTGTTATTTCTTGTTGGGAAACTGTATGTGTGAAGGCTGTCAGCCTATCTAGATAGAATTTTGTAGAAAATTCTGTCATTTGTAAATATTAATGTAAGCCACATGCTTGTTCTCTTAAATGCAAGAAATTATGGTAAACGTTGAACTTCAAAAATGTAACCACATTGCACTCTGCTGGAGGAAAGCTGATAAGTCAAGCATTATATAACTGTTTGATCTCAAAACATGGAGCTGAGATGTCTGAATGAAGGAATTCTTCCTGTTGTTTTGAGACTAGAGTTAATGGCTATAATTTGCATGTATGATGCCTTTTATTGCTCTGGCTTCCTGACCAGCTGCAAGATCAAAAGGGCTGTTACACTCTGAATTTCTGTTAGCCTGGGAAACAGAGAATAATGAAGTAATCTGAAATGAGTCAGTGGTACTTTCTTATCAATTTAAGGACAGAGACAGAGAGAGAGATAGAATCAGAGCATTTTGCAGTTGTTTTCAGAAATGACAACATCACCAGCACTGCCTCGCTCTATATGTAAGTTTATTCTAGAACTGTGTTTGCTCTTAGATATAGATAGGAAATGGGAAGTCTTGTCTAGCTCTTTTCTGTATTGATGTCAGAACTTTTCTACTGTATTATTTTCAGCATTTATCTGTGATCTCTAAACTCTTGACTAGCACTGTGTAGTAAGATGTATTGTCTTGTGTTTTTATTATTTATTATTAAATATTTTTAAACCTTTCAACTCTGGCTGTTTTATGTAGAGATAATTTAAACTCTACAGACTTTTAATTGCTGGGACGTGTTCTGAGAGACTGCTTTCCAATCTATCTGCAAATATACAGAGCTGAGTATATATTTTTTGGTTTTAGAGTTAGTACAGTTAATTGTTGCTTAGACATCTGTTGAAACTATTGTCTCCCTGTTCTGAGACTGTTTTCCAATCTATCTGAAAATATCCAGAGCTGAGTATATTTATTTTGGTTGTAGAGTTTGTATTGTTAATTGTTGCTTAGATCTTTGTTGAAACTATTGTCTCTTTTCTGAGAGACTGCTTTCCAATCTATCTGCAAATATACAGAGCTGAGTATATTTATTTTGGTTTTAGAGTTTGTACTGTTAATTGTTGCTTAGATCTCTGTTGAAACTATTGTCTCTCTGTTCTGAGAGACTGCTTTCCAATCTATCTGCAAATATACAGAGCTGAGTATATTTTTTGTTTTAGAGTTTGTACTGTTAATTGTTGCTTAGATCTCTGTTGAAACTGTTGTCTCCCTGTTCTGAGAGACTGCTTTCCAATCTATCTGCAAATATACAGAGCTGAGTATATTTTTTGGTTTTAGAGTTTGTACTGTTAATTGTTGCTTAGATCTCTGTTGAAACTGTTGTCTCCCTGTTCTGAGAGACTGCTTTCCAATCTATCTGCAAATATACAGAGCTGAGTATATTTTTTTGGTTTTAGAGTTTGTACTGTTAATTGTTGCTTAGATCTCTGTTGAAACTGTTGTCTCCCTGTTCTGAGAGACTGCTTTCCAATCTATCTGCAGAATATACAGAGCTGAGTATATTTTTTTGGTTTTAGAGTTTGTACTGTTAATTGTTGCTTAGATCTCTGTTGAAACTGTTGTCCCCTGTTCTGAGAGACTGCTTTCCAATCTATCTGCAAATATACAGAGCTGAGTATATATTTTTGGTTTTAGAGTTTGTACTGTTAATTGTTGCTTAGATCTCTGTTGAAACTGTTGTCTCCCTGTTCTGAGAGACTGCTTTCCAATCTATCTGCAGAATATACAGAGCTGAGTATATTTTTTGGTTTTAGAGTTTGTACTGTTAATTGTTGCTTAGATCTCTGTTGAAACTGTTGTCTCCCTGTTCTGAGAGACTGCTTTCCAATCTATCTGCAAATATACAGAGCTGAGTATATTTTTTTGGTTTTAGAGTTTGTACTGTTAATTGTTGCTTAGATCTCTGTTGAAACTGTTGTCTCCCTGTTCTGAGAGACTGCTTTCCAATCTATCTGCAAATATACAGAGCTGAGTATATTTTTTGGTTTTAGAGTTTGTACTGTTAATTGTTGCTTAGATCTCTGTTGAAACTATTGTCTCCCTGTTCTGAGAGACTGCTTTCCAATCTATCTGCAAATATACAGAGCTGAGTATATTTATTTTGGTTTTAGAGTTTGTACTGTTAATTGTTGCTTAGATCTCTGTTGAAACTATTGTCTCCCTGTTCTGAGAGACTGCTTTCCAATCTATCTGCAAATATACAGAGCTGAGTATCTGTTTTTGGTTTTAGAGTTTGTACTGTTAATTGTTGCTTAGATCTCTGTTGAAACTATTGTCTCCCTGTTCTGAGAGACTGCTTTCCAATCTATCTGCAAATATACAGAGCTGAGTATATTTTTTGGTTTTAGAGTTTGTACTGTTAATTGTTGCTTAGATCTCTGTTGAAACTGTTGTCTCCCTGTTCTGAGAGACTGCTTTCCAATCTATCTGCAAATATACAGAGCTGAGTATATTTTTGGTTTTAGAGTTTGTACTGTTAATTGTTGCTTAGATCTCTGTTGAAACTGTTGTCTCCCTGTTCTGAGAGACTGCTTTCCAATCTATCTGCAAATATACAGAGCTGAGTATATTTTTTGGTTTTAGAGTTTGTACTGTTAATTGTTGCTTAGATCTCTGTTGAAACTGTTGTCTCCCTGTTCTGAGAGACTGCTTTCCAATCTATCTGCAGATATACAGAGCTGAGTATATAATTTTTGGTTTTAGAGTTTGTACTGTTAATTGTTGCTTAGATCTCTGTTGAAACTATTGTCTCCCTGTTCTGAGAGACTGCTTTCCAATCTATCTGCAAATATACAGAGCTGAGTATATTTTTGGTTTTAGAGTTTGTACTGTTAGTTGTTGCTTAGATCTCTGTTGAAACTGTTGTCTCCCTGTTCTGAGAGACTGCTTTCCAATCTATCTGCAAATATACAGAGCTGAGTATATTTTTTGGTTTTAGAGTTTGTACTGTTAATTGTTGCTTAGATCTCTGTTGAAACTGTTGTCTCCCTGTTCTGAGAGACTGCTTTCCAATCTATCTGCAGAATATACAGAGCTGAGTATATTTTTTGGTTTTAGAGTTTGTACTGTTAATTGTTGCTTAGATCTCTGTTGAAACTGTTGTCTCCCTGTTCTGAGAGACTGCTTTCCAATCTATCTGCAGAATATACAGAGCTGAGTATATTTTTTTGGTTTTAGAGTTTGTACTGTTAATTGTTGCTTAGATCTCTGTTGAAACTGTTGTCCCCTGTTCTGAGAGACTGCTTTCCAATCTATCTGCAAATATACAGAGCTGAGTATATTTTTTGGTTTTAGAGTTTGTACTGTTAATTGTTGCTTAGATCTCTGTTGAAACTGTTGTCTCCCTGTTCTGAGAGACTGCTTTCCAATCTATCTGCAAATATACAGGGCTGAGTATATTTTTGGTTTTAGAGTTTGTACTGTTAATTGTTGCTTAGATCTCTGTTGAAACTGTTGTCTCCCTGTTCTGAGAGACTGCTTTCCAAACTATCTGCAAATATACAGGGCTGGGTATATTTTTGGTTTTAGAGTTTGTACTGTTAATTGTTGCTTAGATCTCTGTTGAAACTGCTGTCTCCCTGTTCTGAGAGACTGCTTTCCAATCTATCTGCAAATATACAGAGCTGAGTATATTTTTTTGGTTTTAGAGTTTGTACTGTTAATTGTTGCTTAGATCTCTGTTGAAACTGTTGTCTCCCTGTTCTGAGAGACTGCTTTCCAATCTATCTGCAAATATACAGAGCTGAGTATATATTTTTGGTTTTAGAGTTTGTACTGTTAATTGTTGCTTAGATCTCTGTTGAAACTGTTGTCCCCTGTTCTGAGAGACTGCTTTCCAATCTATCTGCAAATATACAGAGCTGAGTATATATTTTTTGGTTTTAGAGTTTGTACTGTTAATTGTTGCTTAGATCTCTGTTGAAACTGTTGTCTCCCTGTTCTGAGAGACTGCTTTCCAATCTATCTGCAAATATACAGAGCTGAGTATATTTTTTTGGTTTTAGAGTTTGTACTGTTAATTGTTGCTTAGATCTCTGTTGAAACTGTTGTCTCCCTGTTCTGAGAGACTGCTTTCCAATCTATCTGCAGAATATACAGAGCTGAGTATATTTTTTGGTTTTAGAGTTTGTACTGTTAATTGTTGCTTAGATCTCTGTTGAAACTGTTGTCTCCCTGTTCTGAGAGACTGCTTTCCAATCTATCTGCAGAATATACAGAGCTGAGTATATTTTTTGGTTTTAGAGTTTGTACTGTTAATTGTTGCTTAGATCTCTGTTGAAACTGTTGTCTCCCTGTTCTGAGAGACTGCTTTCCAATCTATCTGCAGAATATACAGAGCTGAGTATATTTTTTGGTTTTAGAGTTTGTACTGTTAATTGTTGCTTAGATCTCTGTTGAAACTGTTGTCTCCCTGTTCTGAGAGACTGCTTTCCAATCTATCTGCAGAATATACAGAGCTGAGTATATATTTTTTGGTTTTAGAGTTTGTACTGTTAATTGTTGCTTAGATCTCTATTTAAACTGTTGTCTCCCTGTTCTGAGAGACCGCTTTCCAATCTATCTGCAGAATATACAGAGCTGAGTATATTTTTTTGGTTTTAGAGTTTGTACTGTTAATTGTTGCTTAGATCTCTGTTGAAACTGTTGTCTCCCTGTTCTGAGAGACTGCTTTCCAATCTATCTGCAGAATATACAGAGCTGAGTATATTTTTTGGTTTTAGAGTTTGTACTGTTAATTGTTGCTTAGATCTCTGTTGAAACTGTTGTCTCCCTGTTCTGAGAGACTGCTTTCCAATCTATCTGCAGAATATACAGAGCTGAGTATATTTTTTTGGTTTTAGAGTTTGTACTGTTAATTGTTGCTTAGATCTCTGTTGAAACTGTTGTCTCCCTGTTCTGAGAGACTGCTTTCCAATCTATCTGCAGAATATACAGAGCTGAGTATATTTTTTGGTTTTAGAGTTTGTACTGTTAATTGTTGCTTAGATCTCTGTTGAAACTGTTGTCTCCCTGTTCTGAGAGACTGCTTTCCAATCTATCTGCAGAATATACAGAGCTGAGTATATTTTTTTGGTTTTAGAGTTTGTACTGTTAATTGTTGCTTAGATCTCTGTTGAAACTGTTGTCTCCCTGTTCTGAGAGACTGCTTTCCAATCTATCTGCAGAATATACAGAGCTGAGTATATTTTTTTGGTTTTAGAGTTTGTACTGTTAATTGTTGCTTAGATCTCTGTTGAAACTGTTGTCTCCCTGTTCTGAGAGACTGCTTTCCAATCTATCTGCAGAATATACAGAGCTGAGTATATTTTTTGGTTTTAGAGTTTGTACTGTTAATTGTTGCTTAGATCTCTGTTGAAACTGTTGTCTCCCTGTTCTGAGAGACTGCTTTCCAATCTATCTGCAAATATACAGAGCTGAGTATATTTTTTGGTTTTAGAGTTTGTACTGTTAATTGTTGCTAAGATCTCTGTTGAAACTGTTGTCTCCCTGTTCTGAGAGACTGCTTTCCAATCTATCTGCAAATATACAGAGCTGAGTATATTTTTGGTTTTAGAGTTTGTACTGTTAATTGTTGCTTAGATCTCTGTTGAAACTGTTGTCTCCCTATTCTGAGAGACTGCTTTCCCATCTATCTGCAAATATACAGAGCTAAGTATATTTTTTGTTTTAGATTTTGTACTGTTAATTGTTGCTTAGATCTCTGTTGAAACTGTTGTCTCCCTGTTCAGAGAGACTGCATTCCAATCTATTTGCAAATATACAAAGCTGAGTATATTTTTTGGTTTTAGAGTTTGTACTGTTAATTGTTGCTTAGATCTCTGTTGAAACTGTTGTCTCCCTGTTCTGAGAGACTGCTTTCCAATCTATTTGCAAATATACAGAGCTGAGTATATTTTTTGGTTTTAGAGTTTGTACTGTTAATTGTTGCTTAGATCTCTGTTGAAACTGTTGTCTCCCTGTTCTGAGAGACTGCTTTCCAATCTATCTGCAAATATACAGAGCTGAGTATATATTTTTTGGTTTTAGAGTTTGTACTGTTAATTGTTGCTTAGATCTCTGTTGAAACTGTTGTCTCGCTGTTCTGAGAGAGTGCTTTCCAATCTATCTGCAAATATACAGAGCTGAGTATTTTTTTTGGTTTTAGAGTTTGTACTGTTAATTGTTGCTTAGATCTCTGTTGAAACTGTTGTCTCCCTGTTCTGAGAGACTGCTTTCCAATCTATCTGCAAAGATACAGAGCTGAGTATATTTTTTGGTTTTAGAGTTTGTACTGTTAATTGTTGCTTAGATCTCTGTTGAAACTGTTGTCTCCCTGTTCTGAGAGACTGCTTTCCAATCTATCTGCAAATATACAGAGCTGAGTATATATTTTTTGGTTTTAGAGTTTGTACTGTTAATTGTTGCTTAGATCTCTGTTGAAACTGTTGTCTCCCTGTTCTGAGAGACTGCTTTCCAATCTATCTGCAAATATACAGAGCTGAGTATATTTTTGGTTTTAGAGTTTGTACTGTTAATTGTTGCTTAGATCTCTGTTGAAACTGTTGTCTCCCTGTTCTGAGAGACTGCTTTCCAATCTATCTGCAAATATACAGAGCTGAGTATATTTTTGGTTTTAGAGTTTGTACTGTTAATTGTTGCTTAGATCTCTGTTGAAACTGTTGTCTCCCTGTTCTGAGAGACTGCTTTCCAATCTATCTGCAAATATACATAGCTGAGTATATTTTTTGGTTTTAGAGTTTGTACTGTTAATTGTTGCTTAGATCTCTGTTGAAACTGTTGTCTCACTGTTCTGAGAGACTGCTTTCCCATCCATCTGCGGAATATACAGTGCTGAGTATATTGTTTTGGTTTTAGAGTTTGTACTGTTAATTGTTGCTTAGATCTCTGTCGAAACTGCTGTCTCCTGTTCTGAGAGACTGGTTTCCAATCTATCTGCAAATATACATAGCTGAGTATATTGTTTTGGTTTTAGAGTTTGTACTGTTAATTGTTGCTTAGATCTCTGTTGAAACTGTTGTCTCCCTGTTCTGAGAGACTGCTTTCCAATCTATCTGCAAATATACAGAGCTGAGTATATTTTTGGTTTTAGAGTTTGTACTGTTAATTGTTGCTTAGATCTCTGTTGAAACTGTTGTCTCCCTGTTCTGAGAGACTGCTTTCCAATCTATCTGCAGAATATACAGAGCTGAGTATATTTTTTGGTTTTAGAGTTTGTACTGTTAATTGTTGCTTAGATCTCTGTTGAAACTGTTGTCTCCCTGTTCTGAGAGACTGCTTTCCAATCTATCTGCAGAATATACAGAGCTGAGTATATTTTTTGGTTTTAGAGTTTGTACTGTTAATTGTTGCTTAGATCTCTGTTGAAACTGTTGTCTCCCTGTTCTGAGAGACTGCTTTCCAATCTATCTGCAAATATACAGAGCTGAGTATATATTTTTTGGTTTTAGAGTTTGTACTGTTAATTGTTGCTTAGATCTCTGTTGAAACTGTTGTCTCCCTGTTCTGAGAGACCGCTTTCCAATCTATCTGCAAATATACAGAGCTGAGTATATTTTTTGGTTTTAGAGTTTGTACTGTTAATTGTTGCTTAGATCTCTGTTGAAACTGTTGTCTCCCTGTTCTGAGAGACTGCTTTCCAATCTATCTGCAGAATATACAGAGCTGAGTATATTTTTTGGTTTTAGAGTTTGTACTGTTAATTGTTGCTTAGATCTCTGTTGAAACTGTTGTCCCCTGTTCTGAGAGACTGCTTTCCAATCTATCTGCAGAATATACAGAGCTGAGTATATTTTTTGGTTTTAGAGTTTGTACTGTTAATTGTTGCTTAGATCTCTGTTGAAACTGTTGTCTCCCTGTTCTGAGAGATTGCTTTCCAATCTATCTGCAGAATATACAGAGCTGAGTATATTTTTTTGGTTTTAGAGTTTGTACTGTTAATTGTTGCTTAGATCTCTGTTGAAACTGTTGTCTCCCTGTTCTGAGAGACTGCTTTCCAATCTATCTGCAGAATATACAGAGCTGAGTATATTTTTTGGTTTTAGAGTTTGTACTGTTAATTGTTGCTTAGATCTCTGTTGAAACTGTTGTCTCCCTGTTCTGAGAGACTGCTTTTCAATCTATCTGCAGAATATACAGAGCTGAGTATATTTTTTTTGGTTTTAGAGTTTGTACTGTTAATTGTTGCTTAGATCTCTGTTGAAACTGTTGTCTCCCTGTTCTGAGAGACTGCTTTCCAATCTATCTGCAAATATACAGAGCTGAGTATATATTTTTGGTTTTAGAGTTTGTACTGTTAATTGTTGCTTAGATCTCTGTTGAAACTGTTGTCTCCCTGTTCTGAGAGATTGCTTTCCAATCTATCTGCAGAATATACAGAGCTGAGTATATTTTTTGGTTTTAGAGTTTGTACTGTTAATTGTTGCTTAGATCTCTGTTGAAACTGTTGTCTCCCTGTTCTGAGAGACTGCTTTCCAATCTATCTGCAGAATATACAGAGCTGAGTATATTTTTTTGGTTTTAGAGTTTGTACTGTTAATTGTTGCTTAGATCTCTGTTGAAACTGTTGTCTCCCTGTTCTGAGAGACTGCTTTCCAATCTATCTGCAAATATACAGAGCTGAGTATATTTTTGGTTTTAGAGTTTGTACTGTTAATTGTTGCTTAGATCTCTGTTGAAACTGTTGTCTCCCTGTTCTGAGAGACTGCTTTCCAATCTATCTGCAGAATATACAGAGCTGAGTATATTTTTTGGTTTTAGAGTTTGTACTGTTAATTGTTGCTTAGATCTCTGTTGAAACTGTTGTCTCCCTGTTCTGAGAGACTGCTTTCCAATCTATCTGCAAATATACAGAGCTGAGTATATTTTTGGTTTTAGAGTTTGTACTGTTAATTGTTGCTTAGATCTCTGTTGAAACTGTTGTCTCCCTGTTCTGAGAGACTGCTTTCCAATCTATCTGCAGAATATACAGAGCTGAGTATATTTTTTTGGTTTTAGAGTTTGTACTGTTAATTGTTGCTTAGATCTCTGTTGAAACTGTTGTCTCCCTGTTCTGAGAGACTGCTTTTCAATCTATCTGCAGAATATACAGAGCTGAGTATATTTTTTGGTTTTAGAGTTTGTACTGTTAATTGTTGCTTAGATCTCTGTTGAAACTGTTGTCTCTCTTTTCTGAGAAACTGCTTTCCCATCCATCTGCGGAATATACAGAGCTGAGTATATTTTTTGGTTTTAGAGTTTGTACTGTTAATTGTTGCTTAGATCTCTGTTGAAACTGTTGTCTCCCTGTTCTGAGAGATTGCTTTCCAATCTATCTGCAGAATATACAGAGCTGAGTATATTTTTTGGTTTTAGAGTTTGTACTGTTAATTGTTGCTTAGATCTCTGTTGAAACTGTTGTCTCCCTGTTCTGAGAGACTGCTTTCCAATCTATCTGCAAATATACAGAGCTGAGTATATTTTATGGTTTTACAGTTTGTACTATTAATTGTTGCTTAGATCTCTGTTGAAACTGCTGTCTCCTGTTCTGAGAGACTGCTTTCCAATCTATCTGCAAATATACAGAGCTGAGTATATTTTTTGGTTTTAGAGTTTGTACTGTTAATTGTTGCTTAGATCTCTGTTGAAACTGTTGTCCCCTGTTCTGAGAGACTGCTTTCCAATCTATCTGCAGAATATACAGAGCTGAGTATATTTTTTGGTTTTAGAGTTTGTACTGTTAATTGTTGCTTAGATCTCTGTTGAAACTGTTGTCTCCCTGTTCTGAGAGACTGCTTTCCAATCTATCTGCAAATATACAGAGCTGAGTATATATTTTTTGGTTTTAGAGTTTGTACTGTTAATTGTTGCTTAGATCTCTGTTGAAACTGTTGTCTCCCTGTTCTGAGAGACTGCTTTCCAATCTATCTGCAGAATATACAGAGCTGAGTATATTTTTTGGTTTTAGAGTTTGTACTGTTAATTGTTGCTTAGATCTCTGTTGAAACTGTTGTCTCCCTGTTCTGAGAGACTGCTTTCCAATCTATCTGCAAATATACAGAGCTGAGTATATTTTTTTGGTTTTAGAGTTTGTACTGTTAATTGTTGCTTAGATCTCTGTTGAAACTGTTGTCTCCCTGTTCTGAGAGACTGCTTTCCAATCTATCTGCAGAATATACAGAGCTGAGTATATTTTTTGGTTTTAGAGTTTGTACTGTTAATTGTTGCTTAGATCTCTGTTGAAACTGTTGTCTCCCTGTTCTGAGAGACTGCTTTCCAATCTATCTGCAGAATATACAGAGCTGAGTATATTTTTTTGGTTTTAGAGTTTGTACTGTTAATTGTTGCTTAGATCTCTGTTGAAACTGTTGTCTCCCTGTTCTGAGAGACTGCTTTCCAATCTATCTGCTAATATACAGAGCTGAGTATATATTTTTGGTTTTAGAGTTTGTACTGTTAATTGTTGCTTAGATCTCTGTTGAAACTGTTGTCTCCCTGTTCTGAGAGACTGCTTTCCAATCTATCTGCAAATATACAGAGCTGAGTATATTTTTTGGTTTTAGAGTTTGTACTGTTAATTGTTGCTTAGATCTCTGTTGAAACTGTTGTCTCCCTGTTCTGAGAGACTGCTTTCCAATCTATCTGCAAATATACAGAGCTGAGTATATTTTTGGTTTTAGAGTTTGTACTGTTAATTGTTGCTTAGATCTCTGTTGAAACTGTTGTCTCCCTGTTCTGACAGACTGCTTTCCAATCTATCTGCAAATATACAGAGCTGAGTATATTTTTGGTTTTAGAGTTTGTACTGTTAATTGTTGCTTAGATCTCTGTTGAAACTGTTGTCTCCCTGTTCTGAGAGACTGCTTTCCAATCTATCTGCAAATATACAGAGCTGAGTATAATTTTTGGTTTTAGAGTTTGTACTGTTAATTGTTGCTTAGATCTCTGTTGAAACTGTTGTCTCCCTGTTCTGAGAGACTGCTTTCCAATCTATCTGCAGAATATACAGAGCTGAGTATATTTTTTGGTTTTAGAGTTTGTACTGTTAATTGTTGCTTAGATCTCTGTTGAAACTGTTGTCTCCCTGTTCTGAGAGACTGCTTTCCAATCTATCTGCAGAATATACAGAGCTGAGTATATTTTTTTGGTTTTAGAGTTTGTACTGTTAATTGTTGCTTAGATCTCTGTTGAAACTGTTGTCTCCCTGTTCTGAGAGACTGCTTTCCAATCTATCTGCAGAATATACAGAGCTGAGTATATTTTTTGGTTTTAGAGTTTGTACTGTTAATTGTTGCTTAGATCTCTGTTGAAACTGTTGTCTCCCTGTTCTGAGAGACTGCTTTCCAATCTATCTGCAGAATATACAGAGCTGAGTATATTTTTTGGTTTTAGAGTTTGTACTGTTAATTGTTGCTTAGATCTCTGTTGAAACTGTTGTCTCCCTGTTCTGAGAGACTGCTTTCCAATCTATCTGCAGAATATACAGAGCTGAGTATATTTTTTTGGTTTTAGAGTTTGTACTGTTAATTGTTGCTTAGATCTCTGTTGAAACTGTTGTCTCCCTGTTCTGAGAGACTGCTTTCCAATCTATCTGCAGAATATACAGAGCTGAGTATATTTTTTGGTTTTAGAGTTTGTACTGTTAATTGTTGCTTAGATCTCTGTTGAAACTGTTGTCTCCCTGTTCTGAGAGACTGCTTTCCAATCTATCTGCAAATATACAGAGCTGAGTATATTGTTTTGGTTTTAGAGTTTGTACTGTTAATTGTTGCTTAGATCTCTGTTGAAACTGTTGTCTCCCTGTTCTGAGAGACTGCTTTCCAATCTATCTGCAAATATACAGAGCTGAGTATATTTTTTGGTTTTAGAGTTTGTACTGTTAATTGTTGCTTAGATCTCTGTTGAAACTGTTGTCTCCCTGTTCTGAGAGACTGCTTTCCAATCTATCTGCAAATATACAGAGCTGAGTATATATTTTTTGGTTTTAGAGTTTGTACTGTTAATTGTTGCTTAGATCTCTGTTGAAACTGTTGTCTCCCTGTTCTGAGAGACTGCTTTCCAATCTATCTGCAAATATACAGAGCTGAGTATATATTTTTGGTTTTAGAGTTTGTACTGTTAATTGTTGCTTAGATCTCTGTTGAAACTGTTGTCTCCCTGTTCTGAGAGACTGCTTTCCAATCTATCTGCAAATATACAGAGCTGAGTATATTTTTTGGTTTTAGAGTTTGTACTGTTAATTGTTGCTTAGATCTCTGTTGAAACTGTTGTCTCCCTGTTCTGAGAGACTGCTTTCCAATCTATCTGCAAATATACAGAGCTCAGTATATTTTTTGGTTTTAGAGTTTGTACTGTTAATTGTTGCTTAGATCTCTGTTGAAACTGTTGTCTCCCTGTTCTGATAGACTGCTTTCCAATCTATCTGCAAATATACAGAGCTGAGTATATTTTTGGTTTTAGAGTTTGTACTGTTAATTGTTGCTTAGATCTCTGTTGAAACTGTTGTCTCCCTGTTCTGAGAGACTGCTTTCCAATCTATCTGCAAATATACAGAGCTGAGTATATTATTTTGGTTTTAGAGTTTGTACTGTTAACTGTTGCTTAGATTACTGTTGAAACTGTTGTCTCCCTGTTCTGAGAGACTGCTTTCCAATCTATCTGCAAATATACAGAGCTGAGTATATTTTTTTGTTTTAGAGTTTGTACTGTTAATTGTTGCTTAGATCTCTGTTGAAACTGTTGTCTCTTGTTCTGAGAGATTGCTTTCCAATCTATCTGCAAATATACAGAGCTGAGTATATATTTTTGGTTTTAGAGTTTGTACTGTTAATTGTTGCTTAGATCTCTGTTGAAACTGTTGTCTCCCTGTTCTGAGAGACTGCTTTCCAATCTATCTGCAAATATACAGAGCTGAGTATATTTTTTGGTTTTAGAGTTTGTACTGTTAATTGTTGCTTAGATCTCTGTTGAAACTGTTGTCTCCCTGTTCTGAGAGACTGCTTTCCAATCTATCTGCAAATATACAGAGCTGAGTATATATATTTTTGGTTTTAGAGTTTGTACTGTTAATTGTTTCTTAGATCTCTGTTGAAACTGTTGTCTCCCTGTTCTGAGAGACTGCTTTCCAATCTATCTGCAAATATACAGAGCTGAGTATATTTTTTGGTTTTAGAGTTTGTACTATTAATTGTTGCTTAGATCTCTGTTGAAACTGTTGTCCCCTGTTCTGAGAGACTGCTTTCCAATCTATCTGCAGAATATACAGAGCTGAGTATATTTTTTGGTTTTAGAGTTTGTACTGTTAATTGTTGCTTAGATCTCTGTTGAAACTGCTGTCTCCTGTTCTGAGAGACTGCTTTCCAATCTATCTGCAAATATACAGAGCTGAGTATATTTTTTGGTTTTAGAGTTTGTACTGTTAATTGTTGCTTAGATCTCTGTTGAAACTGTTGTCTCCCTGTTCTGAGAGACTGCTTTCCAATCTATCTGCAAATATACAGAGCTGAGTATATTTTTGGTTTTAGAGTTTGTACTGTTAATTGTTGCTTAGATCTCTGTTGAAACTGTTGTCTCCCTGTTCTGAGAGACTGCTTTCCAATCTATCTGCAAATATACAGAGCTGAGTATATTTTTTTGGTTTTAGAGTTTGTACTGTTAATTGTTGCTTAGATCTCTGTTGAAACTGTTGTCTCCCTGTTCTGAGAGACTGCTTTCCAATCTATCTGCAGAATATACAGAGCTGAGTATATTTTTTGGTTTTAGAGTTTGTACTGTTAATTGTTGCTTAGATCTCTGTTGAAACTGTTGTCTCCCTGTTCTGAGAGACTGCTTTCCAATCTATCTGCAAATATACAGAGCTGAGTATATTTTTGGTTTTAGAGTTTGTACTGTTAATTGTTGCTTAGATCTCTGTTGAAACTGTTGTCTCCCTGTTCTGAGAGACTGCTTTCCAATCTATCTGCAAATATACAGAGCTGAGTATATTTTTTGGTTTTAGAGTTTGTACTGTTAATTGTTGCTTAGATCTCTGTTGAAACTGTTGTCTCCCTGTTCTGAGAGACTGCTTTCCAATCTATCTGCAGAATATACAGAGCTGAGTATATTTTTTGGTTTTAGAGTTTGTACTGTTAATTGTTGCTTAGATCTCTGTTGAAACTGTTGTCTCCCTGTTCTGAGAGACTGCTTTCCAATCTATCTGCAGAATATACAGAGCTGAGTATATTTTTTGGTTTTAGAGTTTGTACTGTTAATTGTTGCTTAGCTCTCTGTTGAAACTGTTGTCTCCCTGTTCTGAGAGACTGGTTTCCAATCTATCTGCAAATATACAGAGCTGAGTATATTTTTTGGTTTTAGAGTTTGTACTGTTAATTGTTGCTTAGATCTCTGTTGAAACTGTTGTCCCCTGTTCTGAGAGACTGCTTTCCAATCTATCTGCAAATATACAGAGCTGAGTATATTTTTGGTTTTAGAGTTTGTACTGTTAATTGTTGCTTAGATCTCTGTTGAAACTGTTGTCTCCCTGTTCTGAGAGACTGCTTTCCAATGTATCTGCAAATATACAGAGCTGAGTATATTTTTGGTTTTAGAGTTTGTACTGTTAATTGTTGCTTAGATCTCTGTTGAAACTGTTGTCTCCCTGTTCTGAGAGACTGCTTTCCAATCTATCTGCAGAATATACAGAGCTGAGTATATTTTTTTGGTTTTAGAGTTTGTACTGTTAATTGTTGCTTAGATCTCTGTTGAAACTGTTGTCTCCCTGTTCTGAGAGACTGCTTTCCAATCTATCTGCAGAATATACAGAGCTGAGTATATTTTTTTGGTTTTAGAGTTTGTACTGTTAATTGTTGCTTAGATCTCTGTTGAAACTGTTGTCCCCTGTTCTGAGAGACTGCTTTCCAATCTATCTGCAGAATATACAGAGCTGAGTATTAATTTTTGGTTTTAGAGTTTGTACTGTTAATTGTTGCTTAGATCTCTGTTGAAACTGTTGTCTCCCTGTTCTGAGAGACTGCTTTCCAATCTATCTGCAGAATATACAGAGCTGAGTATATTTTTTGGTTTTAGAGTTTGTACTGTTAATTGTTGCTTAGATCTCTGTTGAAACTGTTGTCTCCCTGTTCTGAGAGACTGCTTTCCAATCTATCTGCAGAATATACAGAGCTGAGTATATTTTTTTGGTTTTAGAGTTTGTACTGTTAATTGTTGCTTAGATCTCTGTTGAAACTGTTGTCTCCCTGTTCTGAGAGACTGCTTTCCAATCTATCTGCAGAATATACAGAGCTGAGTATATTTTTTGGTTTTAGAGTTTGTACTGTTAATTGTTGCTTAGATCTCTGTTGAAACTGTTGTCTCCCTGTTCTGAGAGACTGCTTTCCAATCTATCTGCAGAATATACAGAGCTGAGTATATTTTTTGGTTTTAGAGTTTGTACTGTTAATTGTTGCTTAGATCTCTGTTGAAACTATTGTCTCCCTGTTCTGAGAGACTGCTTTCCAGTTTATCTGCAAATATACACAGCTGAGTATATTTTTGGTTTTAGACTTT
Source organism: Protopterus annectens (assembly GCF_019279795.1). Taxonomy (NCBI): domain Eukaryota; kingdom Metazoa; phylum Chordata; order Ceratodontiformes; family Protopteridae; genus Protopterus; species Protopterus annectens. The sequence goes on from NC_056741.1 coordinate 47,961,621, forward strand.
GTACTTTTAATTGTTGCTTAGATCTATGTTGAAACTATTGTCTCCCTGCTCTGAGAGACTGCTTTCCAATCTACTGTTAAGTTGCTAGATCCAAACTGTTTTC